>NC_133300.1:2352290-2552283 GCF_005239225.2 Populus alba | reverse complement strand
TTCTTCGCCATATAGACCAAAGATGAATGGGGCGGTAGAAGCTGCTAACAAGAATGTCAAAAAGATTGTTCAGAAGATGGTAGTCACCTATAAGGATTGGCATGAGATGTTACCATTTGCCCTTCATGCATATCGCACCGCAGTTCGAACCTCAACAGGGACTACCCCATATTCTTTGGGTATACGGTATGGAGGCAGTGATGCTTTGGAAGTGGAAATCCCATCGTTAAGAGTGTTAATAGATTCTGAGATAGAAGAGGCCGAGTGGGCCAGAGTGAGATACGAGCAATTGAACTTGATCAGTGAGAAGAGGATGGCCGCAATATGTCATCACCAACTTTACCAGAAACGAATGGCTAAGGCGTATGAATAAGAATGTTAGACCGCGTATGTTTCAAGAAGGGGATCTATTATTGAAGAAAATATTGTCATTACCAGGAGATGATCGAAGCAAATGGGCACCAAATTACGAGGGTCCTTATGTAGTAACAAAGGCATTCTCAGGAGGAGCGTTGAAGTTAGCTAGAATGGATGGAGAAGATCTAGCTCGGCCTGTGAATTCTGACTCTGTAAAAAGATATTACGCTTGATGTAGTTCCCTAAATTAATAAAGCAAAGTTTGGCCATTGATTTCTTTCCTTTTGTGCATTGATCTCACAACAATCTTTTTTGCATTAATCCCAACAGTGCATCTCCTCACTCATTTAAAAAGTTTAGCATCGACTGAACGAATTTCTTCTCTATATAAAAGCTCAAACTAGGATCACACCTCTACACTGGGGGCAATACAAGATGTTTTATGAAAAGTTTTTACGGAAGCCTATAGATTTGAGAACCAAGCTAAAGCATTTGACAAAAGCAATGACATAAAAGCAAGAACAAGTCTTACATTTTGAGAAAAGGGCTACTTGAGGAAAGTCAAATACTTGTTCTCCAAGAATATGATAAGAAAAAAGGCAACACGAGAGATGAATCCGGCATACGACTTCAAAAGCACGCTCATGTTACGAGGAAGTCTCATGAACTAGAAAAGAGGATGGGGGCCTATGTTTCAAAACCAGGTACGAATGCATGCATTGCATCTAATCATAAAGTCATTGCACGTATGTTTTTTTATCGTTACAGGAGGAGATCTTAGTGCATTCCAACGAGATTGTGGACGAAGAAAGAATCATTGAGTTGAGTCTAGAACAGAAAGAAGAGAAGATAATATTTTTCAGACCCTGCCAGCAGGAAGAACGACATCGATAGCAATTGGTAAAAGGGAATCGCCAGATGGGATTCCAGGTTGTTTAAGATCGCCAGAAGGGATCTCGTGTTTCACTATTGTGGAGGTCGCCAGATGGGACCTCACACTTCACGTTGGTTAAAAGGAGTCGCCAGATGGGATTCCAGGTTGCTTGAGATCGCCAGAAGGGATCTCGTGTTTCACTATTGTGGAGGTCGCCAGATGGGACCTCACACTTCATGTTGGTTAAAAGGAATCGCCAGATGAGATTCCAGGTTGTTTGAGATCGCCAGAAGGGATCTCGTGTTTCGCTATTGTGGAGGTCGCCAGATGGGAACTCACACTTAATGTTGGTTAAAAGGAATCGCCAGATGGGATTCCAGGTTGTTTGAAATCGCCAGAAGGGATTTCGCGTTTCACTATTTTGGGAGGTCGCCGGATGGGACCTCATACTTCATGTTTGTTAATAGGAATCCCAGATGGGATTATAAGTTTGATTAAAGGAGATCGCCAGAAGGGATCTCGCATTTCGGTATTTTTCAAAAAAAAGGGTCGCCAGAAGGGACCCCATATTTCATTTTCGTTGAAGGGAATTGCCAGATGGGATTCCGAGGGCCGAAGAGGATTGTTGTAAAGAAAGAGTTTCAGATCGATCAAGCTTCGACTAGATCAGTTTTCGGGAGTTTAGTTGGGACTATCTTTATAAAACTTACTGCGCAAAGCCTTCGCTCCGTAAGCTCTATAAAGAGAGGGCATCTGTTGTAACCCATTTTTGGGTCCCCGCAATAAAATAAAATAAATAGCCAAAGAAGGCTAGAAAAATGACAAGAGGCAGAAGCGCTCGGAAAATGGTCAGAAAATTGGTCAAGGAGTATAAAGATACAAAGATTGGATTCTTGACAATATATTCTTGAAGGATGAGAACCCTATTGAGAAGGAAATTTTGAATTTTGAGGAGAGAAGCCCAAATTTGGATGTTTATGGGTTTAATTGATTTTTATTGGATTTATAGGGGATTTGATTGCAAGAAAAATTGATTTTTAAGTCAATTTGGGCTTTAAATTGAAGAAATTTAAGTTCTGGGGCCAAATTATAATTTTTAGGATTTTATTAAGTCAAATCAGGGGCTTAATTGCATAAATATTGAAGTTTAATGGCCAATTAGGGACTTAATTAAGAAATCCGAAACCAGGGACCAAATTGGAAGAGGCGCGTAAATGGAGGGGCTGCAATTATTCGGTTCAGGGGCCTAATTGAAGAATTGAAAGTTTTATTAATCAATTGAGGACTCAATTGCATAAATCAGAGGCCAAGGACCAAAGTGAAAAATGCGGCCAACAAGAGGGGCGGAGACCGAATTTGAAGGACTGATTTGAAGTTTGGCCATTTAAATGAAACGGCGCGTTTTATCCAAAACGACGCCGTTTCATATATAAAAAAAAAAAAAAAAGAAGACTAGAACGGTGTCGTTTTGAACGACACTGTTCATCTTCTTCTTTCCCCGGTTTACCAGCAACAGAAGATGAAAAATTTGAAAACCTTCCCTGCCTCTCTCTCCTCGCCCCCACCACCACCACCGAAAGCATCAATGGCCGACCAGCCGTTGCGTGATTGAAGGCGCACTAACAAAACGCCGGTCCTTTTTTTTTCCTTATAAATAGAGAGGAACCGAAGAGAGAGAGAGAAGAGAAGAAGGCCCGAAAGAGAGAGAAGAACAGAAACAAACCGAGAAGAAGGAAACCGAAACCAAAAAAACCAAAACCAAACCGAGAACAAACAGCCACTAAAAAAAAAAAAAACACGAAGGAGAGGGGAGGAGGAAGAAATTTTTAGCCATTGTTAGAAACAGCAGCAACGCCTCCCGGAGCCGCCGTCCACGAGCCACGCCACCGCAGCCCTGCCAGCAAACCACCGTCTCCAGCCCCGCCAGGTACGCTCTATCCCCTGCACTTTTTTTTTCTTCTTCTGCTGTAGGTTTCGTCTCCTGCATGCAGAATTGTTCTGCATGCAGGGGACGGGGGGGAAATTAATTCCCCGTTCTGTTTTCTCTTCTGGGCCAGATGGGTTCTGGCCCAGAAGCATGTATATGGGCCAGAAGGATTCTGGCCCAACCTGGCGGCCTGGGCCGAGTCCGGCCCAGACCAAGTTATTTTTTTCCTTGGGCCGAGGTCGGCCCATTCTCTTTCTTGGGCCGAGATCGGCCCATTCGCTTTTCTTGGGCCGAGATCGGCCCAGTCACTTTTCTTGGGCCGATACCAGCCCAATGACTTGTGAGGCTAAGTCCGGCCCAATTAGTTGGGCCGGCCCAGCCCCTTAATAATTAATATATAATATAAAATATGTGTGTATATGTTATATATATAAAATATTTATAAAAAATCTGAAAAATCTAAAAAAAAATGTTGTTATTTTCCTTTCATAATATATATATATATATATATATATATATATTATATATATATATATATTATTTTAGGGGGTTTGTATTTTTGTTTTTATACTATGGAGGTATAAAATCAGTATTTGAAATATCTGATTTTAGTCGAGACACCTGAAATTTTCAAAAGATAATTTTTTTTTTGCTTTCAAAAAAATTCTAAAAATTCCTTAAAAATATTATTGATTTTTTTCGTACATCTTTTTAAAAATGACTTAATATTAGTTTGTATTTTTATGCTGTGGAGATACAAATTCAGTATTAAAAATACCCGATTTCGTCAAAAAAAAAATATATATTTTCTTGCGTGTTGCATACGGCCAATACACTAACATGTTTTGAATGTTCTTTTTATATATAAAAAAAAAATATTGGAAGTTTTTTGAAAATGTGTTTTCGCATGGATTTCTTAAACACAAATCATTTTCTTGCATTTGTGGATTTTACAACCTGTTTGTAAAACTCCAAAGGGTATTGGCCAATATTCCAAAAACTATAAAAATCTTATTTTGGGAGGAGAAGTTGTGGTTATTGTTCACCGCTAATGTTTGGATGAAGAAATCCTTAAAAGGACGAACATCCAAAATATTATCGGGAGTAATAAATCAACGCGCATGTTTGAAAGAAGCTTTGGTTGCGATCGAGAACATTTCAAAAATTAATTTTTTTTCTCCACGGTTTACGAGTCGTGAAAAGTAATTGTTTTTTTAAGAATTGTGAAATTTTCTTCGTTTTTTTTTATTCTCTTTTCCTTGCGATTTACGAGTTGACGGGATTAGAAAACACCAACACCATAGACTATAGAGCAAACCAAACACCAAGCAGCTTACCTCAGGTAGGGCGTATTAGGGGTGCTAGTACCTTCCCTTTACGCAACCAGTCTCTTGCCTTAGAATCTCTGAAAGACCAGTTAGGGTTCCTAGTGACCAAATACTAGGTGGCGACTCCAAAAGAACCAAATCATCAGAACACTATGAAAATCGCCAACCGATGTCGTGCCTTCTTTAATTTATAAATTTTTGTGGGGGGTGTGACAAAAAGCATTCCTCCAACCCAAACGTAATTTTGCAAAAGCATTTCTCCAACCCAAACGTGATTTTGCAAAAGCATATGTACTACATTAACAAACACATAGCATCTCTAATATTAATCTTAGGCTTATGAACTGTACTACATTAACAAACACATAGCAAAAGCATATGTACTACATTAACAAACACATAGCAAAAGCATATGTACTACATTAACAATTACATTAGTACGTATGAAATTGAGAAATAGGGATTAATTATTATAGAAGCAATGATTACAAGTGTTGATTTCAGGGTGTGAAAGTTGGGTTTTAAACATGTTTTGTGTATTTATAAATTAAATGGTTAAATGTTTTTAGAAAGAGATAAAAAGATTATTTAATGATCGGTGATAGATAAATTTTCTGTAACTATGTGCATGCAAATAGTTTTTTGAAATTATAACAACATCACCTTGAAAATTCACAAAATGGATCGAGGCTTATGAACTGTTCAAAAACTAGATTCAAATTCTCTATACAATATAAGAATCTGAAGCTTGTAGAAAGAAGTAGGAAAGAATAGCTAGAAAAGTAGGAGAAGGAAGGAAGGCAAAAGAAGTGGCTAAGATCTCTGTGATAGCTCTGGATCTGTTGCTTGGACCGGGGATCAAATATAGCATTTTGGATAATCCTGGTGTCTGCTTCTACCATTTCTTTTCACTTCTTAAAGGTTAAAAGGCTAAACGTGCAACCTTTTTTTTTTTTTTAGGGCAGGAAATATGTTTTATTTTGCCTAACAAAAACATATGCACCTCCTTTTGTTTCCAACAAAGACAAAAAAAAATGACGGGATATAGATTTGAAACACTGTTTATAATTTTATATGATCTTAAATGATGGAGGATAGCTTAAATCATTAAAAGATTGGGTTTTAGATTATATTTTAATTTAATTTATTTGAATTTTTAGTTGAAATTTATTAATTAAATATTATTTGTTGGGTTTGATTTAATTATTGTTGATTATTTTATTTAATGGATTATAAATTTAATTGTTTATTTTACTTAGGATTTTAGTATTTATCAGCGTTTTTTTTTTTTCCAGTGGCTTCCTTTTCTTTTCTCTATTCTTTAACCTTAAATCTTTTCTCTCGTTAATTTTTGTCCCGTTTTCTTCACTTGTAGTCATGATTTAGAAGAGGGAGAGGAGGCATAGAACTTGTGAGAACCAAAAAGGCAGGCACATTAGAGAAGAAGAAGCTACTAAGAGAGGATGGAGGTGGTGATGCTGCAGTTCTTGTCTCTTTTTTTCTTGAACAAACCGATGGAGAACACATGAGGTGAAGGTGTGTTGTTTCTTCTTTCAGTAAGGGTTTTTTGATCGATTTTTGTCCTTTCGTTGCTCTCTTTATGGTTTCCATGTCTGATTATTTTTTGCTTATGCATTTGCCATTGAAACCAATCTCTCTCTCTTTTTTTTTTCACTTTTTTTTTCTGTTTTGTTAACGAGAAGACCTTTAATAATGAATAAAGGATGTTTTCTGTACAATTGATTTGGTTGTGGCATGGTATTGCAAATGCATATGTAGTTCCTTCTGCCTTTTAGGCAGGTCTGGACCTAACGATTGCAAGTGTCTAGTTTTTTTTATTTTCTAGTTTTGTTTGGAATCAATGGTTGATATGTGCGGATAACACTTTTATTACATATAGTTTTTAGTTTTTTTTATTGATTTTTTTATATTTATTTTATAAAAATAGTATTTATTGCTATTTGTCTCTAATCATTTTATTTTATTTTATTTTTATATTAAATTTAACACCATTTCTTTTGATATTTTTAAATCCTTCAACTAATTAGATATTATTTTGATTTTATTCCTCATTATTTGATTTCTATTTTTTAATAATGAATTTAATCTTTATTTTATTGGTTTTTTTTAAGATTTCATCACTTATCTTTCTTTTTTTAAACAAGGTTTGCACATATTGATTTTGGTTTTTTCATGAGAGAAATTATATTTTTTTAAAAAAAAATATTCTTCAATATTTAATTTTTATGAAATTAGTTTTTTTGTTTTTATTTTTTCTTTCCTTTCGATAAAATTATCTAAAAATGATCTAAATCACATGTCCATGTTCACATGGTTGACTTATAAAAAATTTAATTACTTTATTTTTCAGTTGACATGAGATTGTTATTTTATCTCGGTTGAGGGGTTGTTACAATATTAAATTTAGATTTAGATTCAATTATAAATAAATTATATTCCATAAAATATTAAAAAATATAATTTTAATAATAAATTTATTTTTACTTTCACTTAAGGCTCTGTTTGTTTGCTGGAGAGTAGTTTCCTTTTGGAAAGTGAATTCCGAAAAAAATATTTTTCGATGTTTGGTAGTCTAATGGAAAATGAGTTAGAAAACACTTTCCAGTGTTTGGTTATGTCATAGAAAATGAGTTGAAAAATAACTTATTAATATTTTATTTTTCTCAAGTTTATTAAAATAATGAGGAACAAATCTTACAAATTAAAAAGTTGAATGAGAATGATATTAAAAAAATATATATAATTTCATAAATTATCTCAAATAAAATAAATAATAATCAAAATAATATAGATCAGATCTAAAAAATTAAAAAAAAAAGATGAAGAAATTAAAATAATAATAATCAACATTTCATAAATTATTTCAAATAAAATAAGTAACAATCAAAATAATAAGGATCAAATTTGATAGATAAAAAATTTCAATAAAAATATGATAAGGAAAAAGCAAATAGCAATTATAAAAATAAGGACCAAAGTTAATATAAAAATAAAATTTTAAGAGATGAAATTGAAAAATAAATATTTAAAACAAAATATATACAACAATCAAAAATTTGAGGATCAAATTTGATATAATCAGCAAATAATAACATTTCTAAATTTTTCACAACTTCCGGAAAGAGTTTTACCCCTAAATTTTTCAGGAAAACATTTTCCTGAAAACCAAGCCAGATTTTCCTTTTACTGGAAAGTGTTTTCCATTGATCAACTTTCCTACTGGCAAACAAACACAAGAAAGTTTGGAAAGTGATTTCTCGGAAACCACTTTCCGGAAAACAAACACAGCTAAAGGGAAAACACTTTCCTGAAAACCAAGTCAAATTTTTTTTTAACTGAAATTGACTGGAAAGTGTTTTCTATTGACCGGAAAGTATTTTCTGTTAACCGGAAAGTGTTTCATGAATGAATTTTATACACGCATCCAAATTCCTTCCTCAAGCTGCGGACATTCTTCAATAGAAAGCTTCAATAAACAAGGAAGGTGACGAGGCACGGCACTTGTTAACTCGGGACAGCCTGCTATGAAGAGCTCTGCAAGATGAGGGAAAGCACCAGCTACATCTGTTTTCCATTCCTGCCATTTTTTCATCCCCTCGAACTTTAATATTTTGAGGGATTTAAATGGATTCTCCATCGAAGGGTCACTTCCATAGAACTCAGGACCAACTGCCACGACATCATCAAATCCTTTAATATAGAGCTCTTCTAGAGATTGCAGCTGCCCCAATGGTGGCAAGAGGATGCAGTTCTTACATCCAGAAAGTATCAACTGTACCATATTTGAGAAAGAAGAGTTTCCAAGCCAGCCTGGAAACGTTGTACCCCCGTAACCAAGAATGAAAAGCTGTTTCACATTTTCAGAAGGCTCCAATCTCTCAAGTACTTCTCTCTCGTGCCGCGTGTCATCCATATTGCCACCCCACATCAACCCCAACTCCTCAATCTTCTTCTTACCCTTCAAATCGGCATCCAAAGCATCTTGAGCATTTGCAACATCTCTGAGATTCCGAATAGAAAGTGTTTTCCTTATATGTGAGAGCTTGCCCAGCTCTTTCATGCTAGACCCACTCTCTTTTCCAACGATGTAAGATTCCAAAATTCGAAGCTTTGTGAGTTTCCCCATTTTTGGTGGCATCTCTTTCAAATATGTCCCTTCAATATCAAGACGTTGCAGGTTGACCAAGTTGGAAATGTTGGATGGCAACTCCATGAGATGCCGGCAGTTCTTCAACAATAAAGTTTGCAAATAGTACAAGGTGCACACACTATTAGGTAACCTTTTAATGGCGGTGCAAGAAAGGCTCAAGTACCGCAAATGTTTCAAGTTGCCAATGGAATTGAGCAACTGAGAAGAAATAACTTTTAGATCAACAAAAGATAGACTTCGCAAGCGCTTAAGATTTGGCCAGATGTCATTCAGTGCCTCTCTATCAACTTCACTACTAAGAAAGAAGGCGCGCAAATGTTGGCCTCCATGAATACTAGGAAATATCCGAGGTCCTCCGCCATATGGTGCCGCTAAAGTGATTGATAAATAACGAGTCCTTTCTGGAAGCGAGCATGAATGTTCACCCTCCAACCCAGAGCCCGATTCATTAATACCGAGCTTAAAGCAAAATTCTCCTGACACGTATTCAGCTAAATCACTTACGAGGTCATGCATGCTGAAAAAAGAATCATGTGTTGATCGCTGGAAAAGTGACCTGGAGACAAGATCATCAAAGTATTTTTCGCCTATTTCTTCCATCTCCTCAACGCCTCTGGGCTGGACTAGAAAACCATGTTTCATCCAGTCATCGATTAATGCATCCTTACTGAATAAACAACTCTTGGGAAATGTTGCACAATAAGCAAAACAACGTTTCAGGTGTGAAGGGAGATAATAATAGCTCAATGTTAGAGCTGGAGGGATGTTTTCATTCGACAAGCCCCACATCCTGCTCTTGGATATCTTCTCCCATTCCTTGACATCTCCTACGGAGTGCAAAAGGCCCCCAAGAGTTTTCGCTGCCAGCGGCAAACCTTTGCACTTTTTCACTATTTCTCTGCCAAATGCTTCCAAGGATGAGACTGCTCCAGAATTTACACCACTAAATGCAACCCTTGCAAACAACTTCCAGCAATCTTCATCGCTTATTACATTCAAGCGGTGAGAGGGGATGACAGTTTGGATGACTTTTGCTACATCTTCATCCCGTGTTGTCACGACAATCTTACTTCCTTGCTCCACATACCGCAAAGGTAGCAGTAGTTTATCCCATTCATTGTACTCGATGTTCCACGCGTCATCTAGAACAAGTAGAAGTTTCTTCCCTTTCACTGCCTCCATTAGAGATTCATCTGGTTCTTTGGTGCGGCAAGTACTTGCGTTGATCTTATCAAGAATTTCCTTAATAATCCTGGCAACATCAAATTGTTGAGACGCCCAGACCCAGGCCTTGAGTTGGAAGCACTGATCTACCTTTTCGTCGTTGTAGATAAGCTGAGCAAGAGCGGTTTTACCAATCCGTGTAAATTTGAGCCATCCGTGTTGTGTTGTGTCAACAAGTGCTCCATTATGGCTTCCTTATCAGCGTCCCTTCCATATACAAGAGATTCATTAACCAGTGGAGTTGTTTTCTCTGACAATGGTCTCCATCCACCAGTACCTTCTATGTGGCGCAGATCACCCTTGTGTTTAAGTAAACGTTCAAGCTTCTCAAGGATCTTTTGTAACTCTGCTTCCATCTCTTTCATCCTTCTATTAGCTGGATTTAGAAATGGAACCAGATTCCATGCCTGCAATGGTGGACTAAATTTATGAGGTAGAATTCAGGAAAACATTATGATTTTATAATATCAAAACAAAAACATTTTCCTTCTACAGGTCTTTTTCAAGAATTTACGATTGTTGATGCTAACTTAATGTAATTAAGCAGTAAAACTCAAGTTTTAAAAAGATATTGATTAAATGCCATTAGTTATTTTCAAAGCCCTTACTATATAATATTATTTTTATATATATAATGAAATTAATTTTTTTTTATAAATTAAAAATGGAAAAATAATTTTATTTTAAAAAATAATTGTTTTCAATTTATAATTATGCTAATAAAAAATCAGTGCATAATTCTTGGTGATTATTATATATATAATTATTAAGAAAATTAATATTTATAATAATGGGTTTTGAATCGTCGTAAGTCCTAATAATTCATCACTAAAAATATTGAAAGAAAATTCAATTTTGTATCCCTTGTTTTTTCAGAACAAGTAATATCCATTTATGTTCTTATAAAAAATATATAATTTAATTAAAATTGACAAAATTTATATAAATAATTCAGATTTTAAAAATCCAAAGCCCATGTTTAGAAAACTAATTAATAAATGAGAATTTGCAAGCATAATTTCACCACAGACACCAAAAGCCAATAATATATATTAGTTGCTTAAAAATGAATACTCTTTAATTAAAACTCACAGAAAGACAACCACCATGCCTGAAATTATTTTTATGAGGAAGCAAGGTCTATAAGTGCAAGAACTATATGCTTACCCAACTGCTGTCATGTCTGGATCGTAGATATTCATAATCAATCTCCTCCAATATGTCCTCAGCTTCATAGACAGCATGTTTAACATCATTAAGCCAGTTCTTCACAGCAAGCTTTGTAATCTGCTTCTCCTCCGCATCGTCGAGTAGTCCGTTGACAGTATTCAGTGTTTCTTTCAGCTTTTCCAGAAGACCATCGTCGAGCTTGTGGCTTTTGAAGAAGCCCAGAACCTGACGAGAGGCCAATCTGTCGACCAGAACCTGAATGACAGGAGAGAGAATTGATCCTCCGATAAACTCCAGAGCCATGGTGGATTTTTGCAGAGAGGGTGAGGGTGGGAATAAGTGAGAGAAAAAGAGAAGTGGAAAGCAGGAGCCTTGGTGGATTTTTGCGGAAGGGTGAGAGTGTGATTCTGTGAGAGAGAATGATATTAATAGAAAGCTAAGAAGCCACTGGATTGCATGAAGGGAATACGTAGATTTTAAAGGAAAAGAAGAGGCAAGAAAAATTATATTAATTATATTAATTATATTATATTGTATTAGCGCTCCACGATTAAGGTACTGGTATTATTGTTGTGTTTTATAGTATTAATAAATTTGTTAATTGAAGAATAAAAAGATAATATATGTGTTTAATACAATAATTTTAATATTAAATTAAGAAGTTGATTTTTCTAAGAAAAGGTAAAAGATAAGTACATATGAAAATATATGTTAAGTGCATATTGAAAAGAGTGATGTTAGTCGACGATAATATGGATGCATTAAATATTATAATAGAGGAAATAACAAAGACAGCGAGACCATTTTCAAAGTTATTTTTTATTTAATTATATGGAAATTAAAATAAATATTTGAAAGAGTTTGAGTGATTTAAATTTTATATAAAAAAATTTTTTTGTCAAAATCTTCATCTTCTATTTTTTTTTTCCTATTTTGACTAAACATGTTTTTTTTATTAGTAACATGATTTTTTCAATTAAAACTTAAAGTAATTAAAATCAATATTCTTAAGAATTCTAATAATTTAAATTCATGAGGAAAAAAAAATATTTCTTTGGTCAAAATCCCCTTCTCCTTATTCATTTGTTTTTTTATTTTGAAGAAAAAAAAAATTTTAGAAGCATTTTTCTAAATAAAAACTCTTCATGATTTGATAAAAAAAGTTTCAGTAAAACAGGGAAAAAAATCATATCTTGATAATTGTTTATGCACTTGTAAGGAAAAATAAAAGAATAAATAATTTATAGAAACAAAATAAAAATTCACAATAACAAAATATATATTTTATTCTTTTGTAAAGATTCAAGTGCAATATTTAAACTTCAAGTGAATGGAGCTCATGTGCACCTATGCTTGCTAGGCTCAATTGCTTGATTTTCAGAAATGATCAGGCACCTCTGACCTAGAAAATCAAGCTTGCATGTTTTTTTATAAATAAAAAAAAAATATAACATGTCATGTATCTAAGTTATTTTTAATTAGAACAAATAACATGTCATTTACTTGGACAGATAACATGTCATTGTCTGCTAGGAAATTGAAATCCAAGTTTTTGGACTACCAAAACTCAAATTTCAACTTTTGTTCAACCAAAAATATCTTGGAACCTTACAAAAAATAAAACCATACAAAAACACTTTATACACACCGATCTATCTTTTACAATATGATTAAAATGCAAAACCACATTTATTAAACTCCTCTTTTAAAGACAAATCTACTAGCACTAAAATCAACATATTTTTGTTCTTGAAATACAATTCACCAAAATACTTCTCTTTTCTCTAACGACTTTATCTCTGTACTCTTAACATTAAGGAATTGAAATGTAAGGAAAATGAAGTTTTAGAATTAAATATAAATAGCTAAAACTATAAAAATAAAATAAAAACTTTAGGAACCAAAATGTACTTTTAGGAGAATTGCAAGGACCAAAACTCAATATTCAAAGAGTGAAACTGTGGGAAATGAAGTTAATGGCTAAAATGTAAACTTATAAAACTATGAGCTAGGTTCAAAAATATTTTTTTGAAAAATAAACTTCGTTTGGGTATTTGGTACAAGGCTGACAAACATTGGTAAAATCATAGTTTTAAGACCCGGCTCGGTCCAAGGCCCGAGTTCCGGGTTTTGACCAGGTCACCGAGTTGGCCAGGTCAAAAAAAATTAAAAATAAAATAAAACGACGTCATTTTAGTAAAAAAATAAAAAATAAATAAAAGTCATCGGGTTTGCAGCCGGGTCACACCGGTTTTTTCTTCCCCTGTTTTTTCTTCAACCCGACCTAGTTCCAGCCCCGGGTCGACCCGCCAGACCGGGTTTCAAAACTATGGGTAAAATTATCACATAAATAATAATAATTATTACTAGTTATGTGACCCGTGGAGAATATTTTTATTTTTCATAAAAAATTATCTATGTAGGTTTTTCCAATGTATTTTGGTAGTTCAAAAAACGTAACAAATCAAAAGTTTATGCACACGTGTAATCAAATAAACTAAGAATTATATTCGTTAATAAATTAATAAAAAAATATTAATAACACCTAAAAATAAAACTTGAAAAACTGAGAGACAAATGTAGATCAGGATATTGAATCTTGAAAAAAATACATTAAATTGATTGAATAAAATAAAAGGAAAAAAATAACATGTAAAGCTACACATATTAAGAATATCATCTAACAATAAATATTTTTTATTTTCAAAAAATATAATTTATCTATATAAAATATAAAAACCAAACCAAAGATGAACAAAAAAAACCACTCCGAAAATTAAACACATAACAAAAAAAATTAATATTTTTTAAAAGAGGCCCCTGAACAAAATAAAATAGAGGAGTTTTGGTGTATTTTTCAGTTTTTAGTTTTTTAACCGGTCACGTCACTTTATTTCATTTCAATTGCATTATTTAAAGTTATATTTTCATGGCAACCATAGTTATCAAACCCAGCCTAGAGGTTGACCTGACTAAGGGGCCGAGTCCCACGTTACATGGGTTGACTCAGGTCAACTCGGAAAAATTAAAAAAAAAATATTTGAGGTTTTAATATTTTATATGAAAAAATTAAGAAATAATCCATGTGAATATACGCTATACATGTTGTAAACAATTAAGTTTAAAAGATTATTTCAAAAGGTTTTTTATCCCACATTAAAAAGATATTATCTTATTAATTTAAGTTGAAGTATTTAAATCAAAAAGGTTTTTTATCCTACATTGAAAAAACATTACTTTTTTTCTTATAAACATAGAGTATTTTTATTAAAAGGCTTCAAATCCCACATTGCAAAAATAAAATATTATTCTAATATTTATATAGTGAACTTTGAAATAAGTTAGTAAGTAACTGAAAAATATGAAGAAAAAAAAGGAGGTCTTAGGAAAAAAAAACACATTAGAGAAAGAAAGAAAAAAGGTCTCTACTGGGTTTTTGTCAAGTCACCTGAGTTTCGGGTTGACCCTTAATTTAGGCCAATTGCAGACCCAAATATTGAATGAAACAGACTCGGTCGAGGCCTTGGGTCACCTAGAAAATTTTTTAAAAAAATATTTGATGTTTTATTAATTTATATAAAAAAAATTAAGAAATAATTCATGTGAATATAAGCTATACATGTTATAAACAATTAAGTTTAAAATATTATTTATATTTTGAACTTTGAAATGAGTTAGTAACCAACTAAAAAATATAAAAAAAGAAGGGCCTCTACCAGGTTTTTGCTGGGTTACCCAAGTTTCGGGTTGACTTAGCAGGTCGACCGGTTTACTCAGAGCAAATTGTAGGCCTAGAATTTGAATTAAACAAACTCGACCAATGTTGTTGGGCACCAGACCCAAACTTGGGTCTAGCTGCGAACCAGACCCAATGCTTTTGAGTTTAGCTAACAAGCCAGGCACAATAATAATTTTTAACTAAATACAGAAAAGACAATGTTCTTCACAGGTACTATAGTGTTGTCCACAGTGCAAACACTTTATATTTACAATATCGTTCATGATGTAATGAGTTTATGTTCACAATACATGTACAGTATTTTTCCCAAGTATAGTATAATAATAGCAAATTTAAAAAGTGTAATTGTTGGCTTATAAAAAAGACCGATGTTCTTACAAATTGAACGGTTAAATACTTGTGAAAAAATAAAAAAGGAGAATAATTTAAAGATGAACTTCAACTTTTCCATTGATTGAGCGTGTGCCTTTTGAAAAAGCCTCGAACCTCAGGAGAGGACAGCCTGGGGACCAAAACCTCAATGACAGCACAGATAATTGACCTCCACTCAACTCCAGAACCATGGTGGATCTTCGCGGAAGGTGTGAGAGAGAAGGCCGTAGAAAGCAGAATCCAATGACTTGCATAAAGAGAACAAACATATAGACTTTAAAAGGAAACGAAAAGACAAGAAGATTCATGGAAGCCGACAAGAAGATTCATGGAAGCCGGTTTTAAACTTCCTAACAATATTAAATTATTTATATTATATTCACACTTGGTAAAATTACTAACCACAACCTTGTCTGCCTCCACTAATTTCTGAGCAAGATCATTTATTCCTTTTTATCTTTGGAAATTCTTCACTAGATCTCAGGTTAAGAATATACGTTTAGAGTTGATTATAAATTGTTACAAGCTTAACCATGTAAGCCGGCCGTGTTGGCATCCCCGACTGTTTTCCGGGGATCATTTTGTAATGATATTCTCGTCGGACGTGATCTTTCTTCTCTAATGTCGGCTAAGCATCGCATCTGATGTTCTCTGAACGTGAATCTCCAATGGCCTTTGGGCGGCAATTTGGGCCCTACTTATCATCGAGAGTTCTTGAAAAGAATGGTGCAATGTAGAAAGCTAATAAGCCATGATGGGAACACGTGGACTTTAAAGGAAAGGAAGAGACAAGAAAACGCGTGGAAGCGGTATGTATAAATAAATTTGATAATCGAATAATAAAAAAAAATATAATTTCTGTGTTTAAGACAATAAATTTAAAAATATATAAACAGTTAAACCGTAAAAATTACTATGGATTAATTATCTTCTTGTGGACATCCATAAAATATTAATAATAAGTTTTTTACATGAGAAGAATGATAAATTATAAATTATAAATTTAATATATATTAAAAATAAAATTAACTTAATTAGATATATAGAAATAGATCAAAGAAATATTTTATAATATAAGAACATATCAAGTCGTTAAACTTTATTTATCTAGCTAAAATGTTGTTGCTTTTAGCTGCTGCTGTCGCTTTCAGAATTTCATAGTGAGGATTTTATTATATGTGAAACAAAAAAGCAACAATAATGTATAGAAAATGATAATAAATTATAAAATAATTTTATAATTTTAGCAGCGATGTATAAAATAACAATTCTAATTTGAAGAAAAAATAATTTATCTATAGCTATTTATCATTCTCCATTATTGCTTTTATTTTTCAATCTAAGCATTTACTCCAGTATTCTTAGGGATCGTAATTAAAATCGTATTTTTATTAATAATAAAAATATTTTTTAAAAAATAAAAAATATATAATTTTAATATATACATTTTAAAAATAATTACTATGATATTTTTAAATAGCCTTTCACAGCAAAGCAAATGGTGATAGCAATCATATTGCTTACACATTCGAATTAATCATCGTGAGCACTTGACTTGGCCAATAATGATGCGCCGCCGTGGACAGCTAAGATTAATTAATTTGAGGACTCTTTTGAGTATTCTTCGTCTCTACATAGTCAACAAAGCCACTTTCAAATGGTGATAATGGTTATTTTTTATTTTTTAAAATTAATTTTTTATATTATCGCATCAAAATAATCTAATAATAATAAAACAATATTAATTTCATGTAAATATTTTTTAAGAAATTATAAAACATAATTTTCAATATAAAAATAAATTCATGTATTGCCAATGTGGAAACCCAAAAAATACATACAACCACGGTGAAATTAACAGGTGAATACGACCGTGCCCTTTCATTTTTCCATGCCGTTAATTTTAGGAATCTTTTGATTATTCTTCATCTCGTTAATTTTAGGAATCTTTTGATTATTCTTCATCTCTGCAGAGCCAACAAAGCCACTTTCAAAGTCTTCTTACATAACAAGACAAACCCTATTTATGACATTGATGCATACCTGCCGTCCTTTGGATTTTCTTTTCCACACAAAATATTTTTTATTTTTTAAAAAATTATTTTTCATATTATCACATCAAAATAAACTAACTACAATAAAACAATATTAATTTCAAGCAAATATTATTTTAAAAATCATAAAACACAATTTTCAATATAAAAACAAATTCATGTATTGCCAATGTGGAAACCCAAAGAATATATACAACCTCGGTGAAATTAACAGGTGAATACGATCGTGCCCTTTCATTTTTCCATGCCAAACGCTCCAGAGAGCTAGCGTTCTCTTCTTTGGTTTCTTGATCGTGCATGTCCCTTACATAAGGTAATTTTTTATTTTGAGATGTAAAAGTATTTTTTAAAAAAAATTATTATTTTTCATTTTTATTTCAAATTAATTTTCAAAATGAATCTTTAATTTTTGCATTCACTGGGTTCTTCAAAAATTTAGCACATGACGCACTTGAGGGTCTAGCTCAATAGTTAATTGTAAGTTCAATTCTTGCGACTGTCCCTAGTTCGATTCTCGTTATGCACCAGCCTGCTACCACTGCGGTGCCTTACCTGTCTACTGAGCTTGCAGGATATTCAGTAGGCTCTGGAATTAGTTGTGGTGCGCGTAACCTGACTCGGACACCCAGGATCATAAAAAAAAAAAAAAGAATTTAGCACATGACATGTTAAGTTTTCAGTAATTAAAAAAAAAAGGGGCCAAATGTTTTCACCTCGGGACACACCGAAATGATAGGCAGGATTGCCGTCACCGTCACGGGCAAGAAGGATCCGACATGTACAATATTAAATTCATGGAAGCCGGTTTAAAACTTCCTAATCAAATTATTTATATTATATTTAGGGCTGGGTTACAAAATAATTTTTTTTAAAAAATACTAAATTAAAAAAAAAAAACTTAAAAGGCCAAGATTTCAGTTATTTCATTATTTTATTATTTGAGCTGAAACTATAAACATTATTAAAAAAAATGTTGAAAAAAACATTTCCTTACAAAGCGGCGCCGGAGTCCTTGGAGTCCTTGCCAGCTGATTATATCCACACACTTGGTGCTCAATGTATTAATCTTTTTTATCAGCATGATTAAGGCATCATCAAGTGGATTAAGTCTGGATTAACTGTCTTCAAATGGGCATAAATAAGATAAGAATAATAAGTTTTCATCTATGCCATTAAGATGAAGGATGGACCCGAGTTTTAAAGTATAAAATAATATAAGTATATAACTAAATTAATTAAGATTTAAAAAATCTAAAAATTATAAGTTTGTAATATAAAGCTTTTATATATATATATATATTGATGATTCATGAAATTCTATTTTTTTTTATAATTTATAATTGTTCCTTGCAAGATTTTATATGTTGAAAATCTAAAAACACTCCAGGTTTCGTTGGAAAAGAGAGGATGAATTTCAAAATTCAATACACCGAACTGACAATATATTTTTATTTTATTTTAATTGCTTATGATATTTAGAAAGTGGGCATTAATTCTCTTTTGAGATACAATGAATATGAATTTTATTATCTCATTAGTATTTTTTAACTATATTTCATGTATTCAAACTATTTTTCTCTTTTTTTATTCAAACCAATTACAGTGAATTAATTAAATTTGATTGGTGTATTTTGTATTTATTCAAACTTTAGAAAATATAATTGTTAAACATAACTAAATACATGATTCATGTTGTGAGATTAAATATCTTAATCTTAATTATTTTTATAGACATTTATATTTATGATAGAAAAATATTGTATATTAAAGTATGCGTTGTAAAACCTATTTATTAATTTTTACAACGAGTTTGTGGCTTTTCGAGCAATCCGTTGACAGTATTCAGTGTTTCTTTCAGCTTTGCCAGAAGACCACCATCGAGTTTGTGGCTTTTGAAGAAGCCCAGAACCTCACGAGAGGCCAACCTGTCGACCAGAACCTCAATGAGAGCAGAGAGAATTGATCCTCCGATCAACTCCAGAGCCATGGTGGATTTTTGCAGAAAGGGTGAGAGAGTGATTATGTGAGAGAAAAGGAGTAGTGGAAAGCAGGAGCCTTGGTGGATTTTTGCGAAAGGGTGAGAGAGTGATCATGTGAGAGAGAATGATAAGCCACTTAGATGGTGTTTGGCTACACGGCTGTCTTTTAATTAAAACGTAGTTGGCAGCCGTTTGGTAATGAAAAAAATAAGTTGTTGTTCATGGGTTAAACATGTTTTTTATGTTCGGACCGCAGGTAATGAAAAGCAATGAATTCATGCTTTTCACGTACTGTGCATGCTAAGTGCACTGTTCATTGAACAGTGCAATTAACATGAACAGTGCACACTAATGTACCGTTCACGTTTTGTTTTTTTGATTTTTTTTTATTATTAAATTTTTTAACATTTTATTTTAAAAAAAAAGAAGTTAAACAGTGCACACTAATGCACTGTTCACTTTTTTTTAGTGTATTAAATTTTTTAACATTTTTATTTTTAAAAAAAAAAACACTAGTTAAATAGTGCACTGTTCACCTTTTTTTTAGTGTATTAAATTTTTTAACATTTTTATTTTTTTTTAAAAAAAACACTAGTTTAAAGTTAATTAAATTCACTCGCACTGTGATGTGAACAATATTTTTTTCCCGAAAAACTAGTATAGAGTGAGTTAAATTCACTCGCACTGTAATATCAATTTTATACCTGATAATATTTTATCTACGCTAAAAAAAATGAAGAAAACTGTAATTCTTATCAGATGAATTTTGTACGTAATGGAATTATAAATAGTTTAATGGAATAATAAAAAATATTTTATATAAAGTATTTTTTATTTCATGATGTAATATGAATAATTAATTCTACAATATTTAAATTTTAAATCATCAATATTAATATATATTTTTTAAAATTATTTTATAACCTCAATTTCAAAAGTATTATTAACCAAATACATTAAACTACTTTTTCTTCAACCTCAATTTCAACCACAGTTTTAACCAAACACCTATTTTTTTAAACCAACCTCAACTAAAAATACTTTTTATAAAACAACTTTTTTTAAACCACAACCATAACAGCTACTACAATAACAAATACACTCTAGTTGCATGATGGGAATACGTAGGCTTCGAAGGAAAGGAAGAGACAAGAAGACCCGAGGAAGGGTATGCGTTTTCTCTCAATGTGTAAAAATGATAGGCCCACCATGTGCCCAAGATTGGAACTTGGTTATGAAAAAGCTATTTTTTTCACCTTTTTACATGTTGAATCACAGGCTAAACCTTCTTGATTTAAAAAAAAAATAATATTCAAAACTTATCTTTGCATCCTTTCCCTTTCTCCATTCATTCATTACAATTCTTATTTAATTCACCCTAATTGCAACAATTCAAACAATATAATTACTATTACTACTAAAGAACCCACGAAAATAACCATTGTAACATCTTTTTTTTTTCATTTATTTATCTTTGATTTCTCTCTCTCTCTCTCTCTCTCTCTCTCTATATATATATATATATATATATATAAGAATAACCACCATTACAATAGAGTTGGATCATACTCCCAACAGGATCTAATAATAATATTAGGTATTGCTGTCAACATGATCCAATAGCAATGATCGAGTCTGTTTCATTAAAAATTCAGGCCTACAATTGGCCCGAAATAAACTGGTCGACTCGTTCGGTCAACCTGGAACTCGGGTGACCTGCAAAAACTCAGTAGAGACCATTTTTTTTAAATGTATTTTTTTCTCCTACCCAAAAACCCTTCTTTTTTTTCATATTTTTTATTTGGTTACTCATTTCAAAGTTCACTATATAAACACTAGAAGAATGTTTTGTTTTTTCAATGTGGGATTTGAAGCCCTTTAGCATATACACTCTATGTTCTTCAGAAAAAAAAAAAGTTATGTTTTTTCAAATATAAGATAAAAAAAACCTTTTTAGTTTAAATACTTCAACTTAGAAGAATAAGATAATATCTTTCCGATATGAGATAAAAAAAACCTTTTGAAATAATCTTTTAAACTTAATTATTTATAACATGTATAACCTATATCCACGTGGATTGTTTCTTGAAATTTTCATATAAAATAATAAAACATCAAGTATGGTGACTCGGGGTCTTGGCCAGGTCTATTTCATTCAATATTTGGGCCTGCAAGTGGCTTAGAGTAAACTGGTTGACACGCCGAGTAAACCCAGAACTCAAGTGACCCAATAAAAACCCGATAGAGATTTTTTTTTATTAAATGTGTTTTTCTCCTACCCCAAAGACCCTTTTTATCATATATTTCAATTGCTTGCTAACTCATTTCAAAGTTTACTATATAAATATTAGAAGAATATTTTATTTTTGCAATGTGAAATTTAAAGTCTTTTAATGTGTGTGTGTGTATTCTATGTTCACAAGAAAAAAGTTAATATTTATTCAATGTGGGATAGAAATTTTTTTTTATTTAAATACTTTAACTTAGAAAAATACGATAGTATCTTTTCAATGTGGAATAAAAAAAACCTTTTGAAATAATTTTTTAAACTTGATTGTTTACAACATGTATAGCCTATATCCATATGGATTATTTCTTATTTTTTTCATATAAAATATCAAAACCTCAAATATGTCTTTTTAATTTTTCTTGATTGACCCGAGTCAACCCGTGTAAACCAGGACTTAGCCCATTAGTCGGGTTAACCCCTAGGCTGGGTTTGATAGCTATGGATGCCATGAAATTATAGCTTTAAAGAATGCAATTGAAAAGAAATAAAGTAATGTGACCTGTTAAAAAACCAAAAAAATAGATAAAATCTCCTCTCTTTTATTGATAGCAACCATATAGCTAAAATGTTGATAGCAACCATATTTCTTGAACATTTAAATTAATCCCAGAAATTTTAAAAATTATATTTTAATTGATTAAATTTTAGAATTTTTTTTAAAATTACCGGTTTAAATTTCAAAATTTTAAGATCATTAAAAGTTTATATAGTTATTAATTTTAAAATTTATAAAATTAGTTGAGATATTGGTATAAATATCAATAATGCCGGGGATCATTTTGTAATGATATTCTCGTCGGACGTGATCTTTCTTCTCTACTGTATTAATGATGCATCATTTAGTACAAATCTTAACATCTTGAAAAGCACCGATGAAAATGCAGTCCAGTCTTCTCTTCAGAAAAAATAAAATAGAGTATGATGGTGTGGTTCCATCTAAGCATCGCATCTGATGTTCTCTGAACGTGAATCTACAATGGCCTTTGGGCGGCAAATTGGGTCCTACTTGTATTGGCTTCTTCAGCTTTATTTCCTTCTCTAATAACAGGGGATGTCCACAGATTTTCCATTACAGGACCTTGCAAAGTAGCCTGATCATTACATATGCTTTGTTATTTGATAGCAATTTTCCACTTCTGCGGTCCATCCCACGAGCTCTTGAAAAGAATGGTGCAGTGCAGAACCCTACCAGTCTATGAATTGTTAGGAGATGAGGTCAAGATTTCTGAGTCATGAAGTTGTCGATTCTTGCAAAAGGGTGAGAGAGTGAGAATGATAGCAGTAGAAAGCTAATAAGCCATGATGGGAACACGTGGACTTTAAAGGGAAGGAAGAGACAAGAAAACGCGTGGAAGCGGTATGTATAAATAAATTTGATAATCGAATAATAAAAAAGATAATTTCTGTGTTTAAGACAATAAATTTAAAAATATATAAACAGTTAAACCGTAAAAATATATAAACTATTTATCTATCATTGACCTATTATATCTTTATTTAAGTTAATTTTATTTAAAATATATGTTAAATTTTTAATATAATCTTCTAGTTTTGCATGTAACAAACACATGACTAATTTGAGTGAGTTTACATGAGACGAATGATAAATTATAAATTTAATATATATTAAAAAATAAAATTAACTTAATTAGATATATAGAGATAGATCAAAGAAATATTTTATAATATAAGAACATATTAAGTCGTTAAACTTTATTTATTTAGCTAAAAATATTGTTGCTTTTAGCTGCGGTTTTCTCTTTCAGAATTTCAGAATGTGGATTTTATTATATATAAAAATAAAAAAGCAACAATAATGTATAGAAAATGATCATAAATTATAAAATGATTTTAATTTTTGACGCTTTTTTTACTATTCTTCATCTCTGCAGAGTCAACAAAGCCACTTTCAAAGTCTTCTTATATAATAAGACAAACACTATTTATGACATCGATGCGTGCCTACCGTCCTTTGGTTTTTCTTGTCCACACAAAATAGTTCCCTTTAGTTCTTGCCATGGATTCAAGTCTAAAATTTAAATTTGACTGGCAACCTTCGTGGAAATCTTAATTGTTAAGTTTTTTAACGTGGTAATGGTTATTTTTTATTTAAAAAAATATTAAAAATTATTTTTTATATTATCACATCAAAATAATATAACAACAATAAAACAATATTAATTTCAAGCAAATATTTTTTTAAAAAATGATAAGACACAATTTTCAATATAAAAACAAATTCATGTATATATTACCAATGTGAAAATCCAAAGAATATATACAACCTCGGTGAAATTAACAGGTGAATACGATACGACCGTGCCCTTTTATTTTTCCATGCCAAACGCTCCAGAGAGCTAGTGTTCTCTTCTTTGGTGTCTTGACCGTGCATGTCCCTTACATAAGGTATGTTTTGTTTTTGTGATGTAAAAGTATTCTTAAAAAAAAATATTTTTTTCCATTTTTATTTCAAATTAATTTTCAAATGAATATTTAATTTTGGCATTCACTGGGTTCTTCAAGAATTTATCACATGACATGTTAAGTTTTCAGTAATTAAAAAAAAAAGAGCCGAATGTTTTCACCTCGGGCCACACCGGAATGATAGGCAGGATTGCCGTCATCGTCATGGGCAAGAAGGATCAGACATGTACAATATTAAATTCATGGAAGCCGGTTTAAAACTTCCTAACAATATTAAATTATTTATATTATATTTAGGGCTGGGTTACAAAATAAAATTTTTTAAAAAATACTAAATTAAAAAAAAAACTTAAAAAGCCAAGATTTCAGTTATTTTATTATTTAAGCTGAAACTATAAACATTGTTAAAAAAACTGTTGAAAAAAAACATTTCCTTACGAGGCCGGAGTCCTTGCCAGCTGATTATATCCACACACTTGGTGCTCAATGTATTAATCTTTTTTATCAGCATGATTAAGGCATCATCATCAAGTGGATTAAGTCTGGATTAACTGTCTTCAAATGGGCATACATAAGATAAGAATAATAAGTTTTCATCCTTGCAAGATTTTATATGTTGAAAATCTAAAAACACTCCAGGTTCGATGGCAAAAGAGGATGAATTTCAAAATTCAATACACCGAACTGACAATATATTTTATTTTATTTTAATTGCTTATGATATTTAGAAAGTGGGCATTAAATCTCTTTTGAGACACAATGAATATGAATTTTATTATCTCATTAGTATTTTTTTTAACTATATTTCATGTATTCAAACTATTTTTTTCTCTTTTTATTCAAACCAACTACAGTGAATTAATTAAATTTGATTGGTGTGTTTTGTATATATTTTTTAGATTGTTTATGATATATAACAAGGATGTTTTGGGAGACCAAATTAATAAATTGAATTGAAATAACCATTGAAGTCCACCAATGAATTTAACTCACTCCCTTTCGATGGTAAAGGAGGTTGCCAGGATGTACCAAAAGATAAAATTAAATAAATAAAGGGAGCTACTAGGATCAATAATGCAACAATTCTGTGCCGTAATGTCGACAAATTATGATTTTTATTTTTACATAGTTGCGTAACAAAACCTTATGGACAACCAAACAAAATGATAAATACCTTTTTTTAGTAACTTAATATATCTCCTCCCATTGCTTGACAAACTTAATATACAGTTTAAAAATATTTTTTTAATTTAACTTAAGGGATGTTTTCATTCGACAAACCCCACATACTGCTTGACATCTCCTTCAGAGTGCAAAAGACCCCCAGGGGTCTTCGCAGCCAGCAG
Organism: Populus alba; assembly: GCF_005239225.2. Taxonomy (NCBI): domain Eukaryota; kingdom Viridiplantae; phylum Streptophyta; class Magnoliopsida; order Malpighiales; family Salicaceae; genus Populus; species Populus alba. The sequence continues at coordinate 2,527,028 of NC_133300.1, read as the reverse complement.
TAAACCTTTGCACTTTCTCGCTATTTCTCTGCCAAGTGTGAGGCTGCTCAAGAATTTGCAACCCTAAAATGCATACCTTGCAAGAAGAACCTGCCAGCAATCTACATCGCTTAGTGCATTCCAGCGCTGAGAGGGGATGAAAGTTTGAGTGACTTTTACGTTGATTTCGGTGAGCAGGGGAGCCTCTGGAATTGAAACCACAAGCTGTGGACACGCTTGAATCTCAAGCATCAATAAAGAAGGAAGGTGATTAGGCAAGCCATTTGTTAACTCGGGACAACCTGCTATCAAGAGCTTTGCAAGATGAGGGAAAGCACCAGCTACTTCTGTTTTCCATTCCTGCCAGTTTCGCATCCCCTCAAACTTTAATATTTTGAGGGATTTAAATGGCTTCTCCATCGAAGGGTCACTTCCATAGAACTCAGAACCAACTGCCACGACATCATCAAATCCTTCAATATGGAGCTCTTCTAGAGATGGCAGCTGCCCCGATGGTGGTAAGGAGATGCAGTTCTTACATCCAGAAAGAGTCAACGCTACCATATTTAAGAAAGAAGAGTATCCAAGCCAGCCTGGAAACATTGTACCCCCGTAACCATTAATGGCAAGCTGTTTCCCATTTCCAGAAGGCTCCAATTTCTCAAGTACTTCTCTCTCCTGTTGTGTGTCATCTGTATTGCCATCCCATATCAACCTCAACTCCTCAATCTTCTTCTTACCCTTTAAATTGGCATCCAAAGCATCTTGAGCATTTGCAACATCTCTGAGATTCCAAATAGAAAGTTTTCTCCTTAAATGTGAGAGCTTCCCCAGCTCTTTCATGCTAGACCCACTCTCTTTTCCCACGACGTAATATTGCAAAGTTCGAAGCTTTGTGAGTTTCCCCATTTTTGGTGGCATCTCTTTCAAATTTGTCCCTTCAATATCAAGATGTTGTAGGTTGACCAAGTTGGAAATGTTGGATGGCAACTCCATGAGATGTCGGCACTCTCCTAACAATAAACTTTGCAAATAGTACAAGGTGCACACACTTTCAGGTAACCTTTCAATCGATGTCCCATAAAGGTCCAAGTGCCGCAAATGTTTTAAGTTGCCAATGGAATTGAGCAACTGAGAAGAAGTATCTTTTGGATGACATAAAGATAGCATTCGCAAGTGCTTTAGATCTGGCAAGATGTCATTCAGCGTCTCAATATCAACTTCCCCAAAAATATATAGTGGAAACAAGGCGCGCAAATGATGGACTCCATGAATGCTACGAAATATCCGACGTCCTGCCCCAGTATATGGTGTAAACATGGCTGCTCGAGTGATTGATAAATAACGAGTCCTTTCTGGAAGCATGCATGAATGTTCACCCTCCAACCCAGAGCCCAATTCATTAATACCAAGCTTAAAGCAAAATTCTCCTGACACGTATTCAGCTAAATCATGTTGAATAAACTCAATCCAGAAGCTCCTAGATGGTCAAGGAAGGCAACCACCGCCCAGCCAGCCACCAGCTGCCACCAACCGACCAGCCACCAGCCGCAGCCGCCAGCCACCAGCTGCCACAGCCGCCAGCCGCCTTCACACTTGAAGAAAGTTTGAATTTTCGTATTCTGTTTTTGTGTATAAATAGAGTGCCCAGCTTATGTTATATGTGTGGAGAGAATTGAGAGGAACACTAGAAAGAGAAAGAGAGAGAGAGGGCGTGTATAAGCTTTTATTTTGTGTAATTGTAAGCTTCGGTTTTGTGTAATAAAACAGAGTGTTTTATCCCCTCTGAGTGTTTCAAAGCCACCACCAGTGGTTTCTCCCACCAACAATTGGTATCAGAGCCCCGTTCATCGGAAAACAGAAGAGTTTTGGGGTATATCCGAATTTTCAAAGTTGTCCAAAACAAGTTTTGATCATTCCACAGTGTAGAGCTCATCAAGACGAACTCACTGCCGCAAAAATCAGCCTCATCGGAGTCCGGAGTAGCCCACACGCGCCTCCTGAATATTCAGCCAGATCGCCCACGCGCATCCCACGCGCCCCGAGGTTGAAGACGACTAAGCCACACGCGCGCCATATTTGAACCGCGCCGAGCCGTATACGCCGCGTCCTAGCCGAGCCACAAGCCGAGTCCAGCCGAGCCACAAGCCGAGCCGTACCTCGCGCCGAGCCGAGCCGCGTTCCAGCCTCAGCCGAGCCGAAGGAATATTCCCCAGAATATTCCCGGTTCAACCCAGCGAACCGCCCGCCGTACAGAATTGGTTTTTTGACCGGTTCACCCATTTTCTGACCCGATTTCAACAAAGTCAGACCGGTTCCCTACTATTTGGACCATTCCGGATCGATCTACAGTGTCTGTTTGTCCAAATTCGGCTCCCAAAGAGGTGATATAGTCATTCCAAAAGCAAAATGACTACAGAAGGTACACATACACTCATTCCAAAGCTGACTAAAGACAACTATGATAGTTGGTGCATCAGATTGAAGGCATTTCTTGTGGTCACAAGAGTGTTTGGATATTGTACAAACTGGTTATGATGAACCAGAGTCCAAAGAAAGAGAAGATGCTTTACAAGAGGCACAGAAGCAAGCCTTGAAAGTCAACAGAAAGAAGGACAACAAAGCCAATACCATCATCTACCAAGGTCTTGATGAAGATACATTCGAGATCATAGCTGTCGCACCCCAAAAAAAATATCAGCGCGCGGCAATCGGCTGGCGATTTTTCTCGTTGTTGCGTTTGCTTTGAATTCGTTCGTGGGAGTCGCCACCTAGTAATTCATTGAGGGCTACTAGGAAACCGGATGTACTGGTCTTGTCAGAGATCGCGGGTAAGGGACTGGTTGTGGTTAGGGAAGGTATCAGCACCCCTAACACACCCTACCTGAGGTAAGCTGCTTCGTGTTCTGATGTGATTTGAAAATTTAAAATATTAATTAAATTCTTAGGCTTGAATAAATCAGTTATTAAATCCCCGAATATATGTAGAAACTTGTCCTCATATTTTCATGGAAAATACAACTTGATTTTATTTGTCCTTGAGATATTTAACCATATTTAAATTAACAAATAATTCTTTTTATCCTTTTTTAATTTTTAATTCAATAACATAAATAAATAAAAAAACAAACATACAAGCACACACAAGCATTTCTTTTTTTTTTTGTTTTTATTATCACTTTCTCTTTTTCTTTTTCTTTTCTTTTCTTTTCTTTTATTTTCTTTTACATCATTTACAAAGTACAAAAACTCAAAACTAACAAAAATTACATTAAGCAAAAATTACATTAAACAATTCTAAAACTACAAAACAGCCATTTCAAAAATTCCTTAACAGTGCTGGAACCACTTCTGTGAAGGCAAAGGACAGCAGAGCACCGGCGGCGCGTCTCCCCACGCACCACCATCACTGGTGGCGCGTGGGTTCACGCGCCGCCACATGGAACACCGAAGAAACAGGGTGGTCGGTCACGTCTTCCTCTCTTCTTCCCACGCTGGCGGTGGGGTCACCGTCACCTGCAAAGACCCAAAGATACACACAAGGCAGTTGATTTTAAGTTTTTGATTTCATTTTTAGATCTGTTTTTTTTTTTCTTGCAGATGTGTCCTCTTCTTTCGCCGGCTGCAGATCGGTGATGGCCGGCTGCGGTGGCCACTGCAGGGCTGTTCTGGAGGTGGGTCTGTGGGCGCCGTGTGTCGGCTGCTACTGGAGGAACCTCCGGTGTCGATGGCGAGGAAGAGATCGGGGGGAGGTAGGGAGGCGGCTGATCTGTCGGTGCTGCTTCGCCGTTGCTGGTGATCGTCTGCTAAGGGAGAAGAAGACGATGTTGATGGCGCTGCTGTTCGGGCGCCGCTGGGAGAGGAAACCGAAGGGGAAACAGCCGTTGCTGATGGGAAGGCTGGTGTGGCTGGCTGATGATGGAGACCGAAGGGGGAAGAAGATGCCACTGAGGGAAAGCCTCCGATGTTGATGGAGAGGCGGCCGGCGAGAGAGGATGAAGGAGCGGCGGACCGATCTGGGTCCGTGGAGGATGCTGCTGCTGACGGAGAAGACCGGTTGAGAGGGGATGAAGGAGCGGCGGGGGAAAATGAGAAGAAGAGAAGGGGAAAGGGGGCTGGTTCCGAAGAAAAAAATCAAAACCGGGTGGGGAGCAGCTGTTTTGGCTTGTGTTTGTGGCCGGCGGCTGTAGGAAAAAAATAAAATCAAACCAGAGGGGGGGGTTTTGGTTGAGAAGCAGCAGCGACTGTTTCGGGAGAGCAAAGTCCCAACCGGGTTGGGAGCAATCAATCAGGGGGTCCTTGGCTCTCTTCTGAAAACACCAACCAAGGACCCCGGGGAACGGAGGCTATTTTTTGGTCAGGAGCCGGCGGCTGGTTTGTGTGGGTAGAGAGTTAAGTTTATGTTTTTAGGGTTTTTTGTGTTTCTCTCCTCTTTACACAATTGCCCCTCTCTCCCTTGTAAGTGTTGGAAACCAGTATTTATAGGCAAAAAATATTGCCAAGTTTTCAAAAATTGGTCCCTTAACTTTCTTTTTTTGTAAAATTTGATTTTTCTTGTTTTTTGTATTTTTTTGAAAATGAGCAATATCAACGTCGACTCGATGAGGAAAATCAATGATTTTAAAAACGACGCGTGAAAAGTCGAACGCGTTTGAAAAATTAAATTCTTTTTAGACGACGTTAAAAATGCTAAAATGACGAAAATATATTAAAAAACATATTTTTTGGATTTTCTTTGTTTTTTCTCTATTTTTGGATTTTTTGAAAATATATAAAAAACATGGGTCAAAAATTGGGTAGCAACAGATGCCCCCTCTTTACAATGCTTACGAAGCGAAAATCCTCAAAATTTTGCATAGTAAGGTTTGTAAAGAAAACAAAAGGAAAATGATTTCATTATCTTGGGCGACCTGCCCACACACTCACAATAGTCTATTTTCACGGGCGACCTGCCCACACATTGGGTTTACCTGAGATCCCATCTGGCGACCTCATTCAACTGGAACGAAAATATTGCGTAACTCGGTTAACCTGAAATCCCGTCTGGCGATTCCTTTTAACCAAAGCTACATGAGATCCCATCTGGCGACCTCATTCAACTGGAACTAAACTGTGTAACTCGGTTAACCTGAAATCCCATCTGGCGATTCCCTTTAACCAAAGCTACATGAGATCCCATCTGGCGACCTCATTTAACCAAAACAAAAGAATGTGTAAAAAATGGTCTCATTGTACGGGTGACTAACCCTAGAAAAAAAGCTGGTCTCATTGTACGGGTGACGAACCCTAGAAAAAAGTTGGTCTCATTGTACGGGTGACGAACCCTAGAAAAATGTTGGTCTCATTGTACGAGTGACGAACCCTAGAAAAATGTTGGTCTCATTGTACGGGTGACTAACCCTGGAAAAATGCTGGTCTCATTGTACGGGTGACCGACCCAAGAAAAATGTTGGTCTCATTGTATGGGTGACCGACCCCAGAAAAATGATGGTCTCATTGTATGGGTGACGAACCCAAGAAAAAAAATTATGGCTGGTGAACCCAAGAAAAAATGATGGTCTCATTGTATGGGTGACGAACCCTAGATGGAAAAAATGTGAAGTGCGGTCTCATTGTAATGGGTGACCTACCCACGTGGAAAAAATATGAAGTGTGGTCTCATTGTAATGGGTGACCTACCCAGATAGAAAGAATGTGAAGTGTGGTCTCATTGTAATGGGTGACCTACCCAGATAGAAAGAATGTGAAGTGTGGTCTCATTGTAATGGGTGACCTACCCAGATGGAAAAAATATGATGAAGTGGTCTCGTTGTGATGGGCGACCTACCCAAATAGAAAGAAATTGAAATGCGGTCTCATTGTAATGGGTGACCTACCCAGATGGAAAAAATGTGGAAAACTGCGGTCTCATTGTCATGGGTGACCTACCCGGATGGAAAAAATATGAAGAACGGTCTTATTATGATGGGCGACCTACCCAGATGGAAAAAATATGATATGACAAGTGTGAAAAATAGGACTTACCTGGCGAAGTCCTGAGGGGATGATAGAAGAAGGGCTGGAAAACTTGGTGCTTCCTGATAAGTCCCGATCATAGGATTTGAAAACTCAGTGTTTCCTGACTGCGAGGGTTGAAAACTCGAGACTTCCCGATTGCAAGGTTGATTTTGTCATTTCTTTGGGATTTTCCTAATGTTAGGGTTCATCCCATCGTCCTTTTATTCCATGATCAAAACCGATTCTTTATTATCATCACCACCATGCTTCTTTCTTTTTCCAATATCTTGCTGGACCTCCTTAAGGATTTTCCTGTAACAATTCAAAAATATGTGCAAAATTTTTTTTTTTCTTTTGTGTTTTTTTTTTAGGTTAGATGACATGCATGCATCCTTACCTGTTTTGAAATATAGGTCCCCCCCTCTTTGATGCTCCATCGTCATAGGGTGCCTTTGTTTTCATTCCAAAGCTTTCCTTGCTCTTTCGATGCATTGGCTCATTCATGTGCAAGCCATCCACTCAGTTGTAAATGTAGTGCCCAACCCGGGCTGTCTTCGACAATTACTGCTTGCATCGTTCATCAAGCTTGACCCTGCCCCCAAGTGTGGTACTGCTTGATTCATCATGAAGGATTTTCTCCTGGCTTCTTCTGAGAATTATCCTCTGATTGATTGTGTGCATCATGCCAATACCCATCACAATTGTTAATCAGTCATGAACTTGCCTCTATTTGAAACAGTACTCTTTAAGTACATGTTATCATCAGCCTTCTTGGAACTCATTCAGTCATCCAATCATGCATCTCATAGCTTGCAGTACAAAGGCTCATGGTTGTATGCTCAGTGCTCTTCTCATAGACTCCTTTCAACTCTTCTAATCAAATTGTGAAAAGAAATGCCTCGGCCTCATCAATGATGCTACTTCTATCACCCATACTCATGCGGTGAAGTGCTCATCTGGCTTCAAAACAAATTGTCCCACACAGTCAGTCTTCGGGGTGGGTGCCTTTCTAACATTCATTCAATGCAGTTGCGTGGTAACGTCTGTCGATAACCATGTTTCAAAGGATGACAATATGAGATTGTCCTTCAAGTGCATCATTGTTCCACAGTCAGTCTTGGTGGTGTGCATATGTTCGATGTTCATTCAAATGCACTCACCCGATAACATCTGTTAGGAGTCATAGCCATGTTTCAGAGGGTGACCCAAGATGGAGATATGAAAATATCCTTCAAGTGCAGCGTTGCTCATCAATTGCTGCTGAAGTTCACTGAATCATGGATTGTCTTTGAACAACATTGCCCCAGCAATGATATGAATGCTCGTTCATCAGTTTATACTCAATGATGTTTTCCTTTGTCATTGTCAGATGATAATCATAACTTTCCGGGACTTTGATGACTCATCATCTGATTCTTTCTTTGCCCCCAGCTGATCTGGATACTGTTTGTTTTCCTTCTTAAGGTCCACTGTATTGCCCCCAGCTGCTCAACTTTTCAAGGAGTGTCGAGGACTTCAATGTCATTTCTATCAACGATTTTGCATACTCAATCAATGTTCTTCTGTGTTTGATAATCTTCCTTGTTCTGGAATCAACTCTCATATTTCAAAGATCATGTCTATTCAAAGTCTAGTTTGTTGAAATGAAATCAGAGATGTCCTTTTTTGGAAATCTTTTGAAAATCAAGCTTTTTGATCAAAGACCAAACACACGTTATTCGAAATACACAGTCCTTTGATTGTCTTGTATTTTGAAAACAGAAATCGACCCGTTGTAGGATTAAAATGGCTTTTTCCATGGTTCTTTGTATCAATTTGAATCCTTGATATTGGGTATATCATTTGATGGTCTGTGATGAGGTGACATTTTTGTGAATTTCAAAAACAAGATGCTCAGGCTTTATCAAGAAAAGTTGTTTCTTTTCTTAGCATTTATTTTATCAGCATGCATAATAACCAGTAGCTTAATTCATGAAGTCACGACCCTTATGGAAAAGCTCTTTAAGTTTTGAGAGCGCCATTTATCGGTTCAAATTTTCTTGCTTGATTAAAAAGGGCTTTTAAAAAGCACGTAATGCAGGCTATGGTTCATGGCTATGAAAGAAAGGAATTTCACAGGCTCAAAAGGTGTTTGAGGGTTTCAAAGACCTAGGATCAACATCAACTATTCATCAACTCTTTTCTATTGTTGTCTTTGTAGAGGAAACGACATATAACCTTGTTAACCTCAAAGTTTAGACTTTTCTTAACATAAGTCCATAATGCAAATCCACATTTCCTTGATGAATAACCAACCTTAATCATCTGATAACATCAGAGGCTTTATAATGGACACCAAAAGTCACGTTTATAGCTTAGTCTTTTTTTCTGGTATTGACTTTTGTTGTGTCCTTGATTGAAATTGCTTTTGCTTTTCATAGACATGATAGGCGTTTTCTTTCCTTTATCTTCGACTTGTCTTTAAGTGAAGGCAATTTCAACTTCTTCTCCTTTTTTTTTTTTCATTTTTTTTTCATCATAGCCTTCCTCAAAACTTTCTTATATGCCCCCAGTCTATGTGTCTTCTTCTAGCTCTCTTTCAATCATTGGACTTTTGTTCTAAGCCTTCCTCTTTATCCATTAATTATATCAATGTCTCCAACATATCTCTCATCTGCCCCCAGTATGGGGTGTGATCCTAGTCAGGGTTTTCATGAAAAGAATATTCTATTCAGCTCAAAATGGGACTACAAGGGATATAACCTTTAGAAAGTGAAGGGATATCAAAGATGGCCTTTTCTCATTTCAAGCAAGGTCAGTTAGAACTGATAAATTTTGACCTCATCCAATGAATGATTTGGACTTGTAAGAGTCATGATTCACGAGTCCATAACTATTGAATCCACTATATGTCATTATGCATACTGCTAAAACTTAGCTATATGATGTGTGGTTCAGTTTCAAAAGGTATGAGTTCAAAATTGTTTGGTCACGTCATGTCATTTCAACAAGAATCGAGTCATTTCTGCAATCAAAACACTTTTAATCTTCCAGATTGATTAACCTTTATCGCATGTTGGAGTTTGATCAAAATATTTTGTCAGAATAAAATGTTAAACATCTATTGATTTCAAAACAACAAAAAGATAAAAGCAAGGCATGTTTTGTTGAAGGATGAGATGTGATCCCAAAACAAAATGCAGAATTCCAAAACAATATGATTGATTGTTCATCACCATTCTTGAATAAGCTTTTCTGGCAATATTTGCGTTTTGCCAAGCACTTTCGATCAACATGTCATTCTGAAGATGTTCGGGGGACAATATAGCCAATGACACCCTCCTTCACCGACTCCACTTGTCTCTTGCTCACCAACTTTCAGACTCAATTCTTGCAATTCTTAAAACTGTTCACTTGAAATGGTTGAGGACCCCACCATGACATCACATCTCTTGTCTGGATTATACCACCTAGAAATTGGTGGTTGCATGGGATTTGTCGGAGTCAAGCAAAATTCTGGAATCTGGCAGATGCTGGTCGACAAACTTAAGTGGTAGAGGAATGTCAATCTTGGCAAAGACATTTGAGCAATTGATGCTACCGTGAGACCTGGCTAGACCACATAATTAAGGTTTCACACCGTCAAAGTCATCTCCTGATTCACCTCTCATCATTGTTCTGGAATCCATGGCAGATCCTTCGAATCTTTTCCTCTCTTCATAGCTTGTTCAATTCTTTGGCAAATCCTCACAACATCATTTCAATCTTCCAATGTTGTTGTGGTTGGCTGCGGATTGTTAGAAACTTTCCAACAGCTTGGTAATCTTGGCAGCGCCCAGAAAACTTGTAGTATCGCCACTACCGACGTGTGGAATCATGTCTTATCTCTTTTATGGGAGAAAATGATGGACATGAATCTCCTCTATTTCTTCTTTGATTCCTCTCGAACGGTGCAGCAAACAAGCACCATAGAGGAATGTCCTGCTCTGTTGAAGTTTCAGTATTCTTCATGTTTGTTTAGTCTAGGCATGTCTCTTCTCTCTCTTTTGTGTTTTAATACTGACATTGTTGGAGAGAAATCATAGATGATCTGAAACTACTGTATTCCTTCTTGGATTTCCCACTTGCGGATCCACAACAGATTCCTGCCGAGAGAGCTCTGCTACGTGAAGTTTGAAGTCTGCTCATATTTTCCAGACCAGGTCTGGCTCTTCAACTCTTACTAAGATGTCTTCGTGCTGAAACTGATGAGAGAAATATTTGTAGCATATGCAACTTATAAATCCCCTCTTGCATTCCCAATTTGCAGAGCCATAAATGGATTTTTGTAGAGAGAGCTCTGCCACGTAGAAGTTCAGTGTCTAATCATGGTTTTTCAGACCAACATCTTGTGCTGCTGAAATGGAATTGAGCTCATAATTGGGGTAGCTTCAAAGAAGACTAATGCACCATGTACAAGAGGCTAGTAGTCATTTGGTTCCATTAGATGATGTGGAGGCAATGAACACTTAAGAGTGCAACAAAGCAAGAACCAGAGTTGTCATTAGTTGATGACTGAAGGCATTGTTGCTGTTGTTCATGACTGAAAAGGAGAGGCAGCTTCAATTGAACGTGGACAAGCAGTGTTCCCACAGAAGACTGTGCATACATTCTCTTGCCATTTAAATACTCAACACTTGTTCAAGCAAATCTGAGTCTAGCTACTTCATCTTTGATGCTCCCAACCTCAATCTGGTAATGAGCCTCTATCTGACATCTTTCTTTGCTCCCATCATCTTTCTTTAATCACGTGCAGCACAGCTTGTGCGGGGGACCTAACTTTCAACCCGGTACATGCATGATAAATGTATGAATATGTAATCTATATGATGAACTCGCCCTTCGAGGGGTGACAATATAGTCGTAACTCTTGTATGATGGAACAAGAATCGTGATTTTGCCCAGATGCAAACAATGATAGCACATACAACTTAAGGACAGGTTCTATTTATTTTACGTGAGACAGGGTAGGTTTGCTACTTGGTCTTTAAAAGGGTCTCTTGTTGTCTCAGTGATTGCCCTTGTAAAGGCAATATAGGGGCCCAGCAGGTAATTGGTTGGCACGTGTCCAACTATTACCAGTCTAAGCACTCAACGAAGAGTTGGGGTTTACACAAACTTCAACCTTGACTCAAGTCATAAGGTAAGCTGCTAGTCCCCCACCTAACTTAAAGCAGGTGTGTGCTTAAAAAAAAATTAAAACTTGTGATGCATGAGAGAATTATATACAATGCATGAATAAAACACAATAAAATAAAACAAAGTACAAAAAAAAAAAAAAAAAAAAAAAACTTAAACACATCAAAACACAAAGCTTAGTCCGATAAAGTTGAAAACAATACCTTCCCCAGTGGAGTCGCCATTCTGTCGCACCCAAAAAAAAATATCAGCGCGCGGCAATCGGCTGGCGATTTTTCTCGTTGTTGCGTTTGCTTTGAATTCGTTCGTGGGAGTCGCCACCTAGTAATTCATTGAGGGCTACTAGGAAACCGGATGTACTGGTCTTGTCAGAGATCGCGGGTAAGGGACTGGTTGTGGTTAGGGAAGGTATCAGCACCCCTAACACACCCTACCTGAGGTAAAGCTGCTTCGTGTTCTGATGTGATTTGAAAATTTAAAAATATTAATTAAATTCTTAGGCTTGAATAAATCAGTTATTAAATCCCGAATATATGTAGAAACTTGTCCTCATATTTTCATGGAAAATACAACTTGATTTTATTTGTCCTTGAGATATTTAACCATATTTAAATTAACAAATAATTCTTTTTATCCTTTTTTAATTTTTAATTCAATAACATAAATAAATAAAAAAACAAACATAAAAGCACACACAAGCATTTCTTTTTTTTTTTGTTTTTATTATCACTTTCTCTTTTTCTTTTTCTTTTCTTTTCTTTTCTTTTATTTTCTTTTACATCATTTACAAAGTACAAAAACTCAAAACTAACAAAAATTACATTAAGCAAAAATTACATTAAACAATTCTAAAACTACAAAACAGCCATTTCAAAAATTCCTTAACAGTGCTGGAACCACTTCTGTGAAGGCAAAGGACAGCAGAGCACCGGCGGCGCGTCTCCCCACGCACCACCATCACTGGTGGCGCGTGGGTTCACGCGCCGCCACATGGAACACCGAAGAAACAGGGTGGTCGGTCACGTCTTCCTCTCTTCTTCCCACGCCAGCGGTGGGGTCACCGTCACCTGCAAAGACCCAAAGATACACACAAGGCAGTTGATTTTAAGTTTTTGATTTCATTTTTAGATCTGTTTTTTTTTTTTTCTTGCAGATCTGTCCTCTTCTTTCACCGGCTGCAGATCGGTGATGGCCGGCTGCGGTGGCCACTGCAGGGCTGTTCTGGAGGTGGGTCTGTGGGCGCCGTGTGTCGGCTGCTACTGGAGGAACCTCCGGTGTCGATGGCGAGGAAGAGATCGGGGGGAGGTAGGGAGGCGGCTGATCTGTCGGTGCTGCTTCGCCGTTGCTGGTGACCGTCTGCTAAGGGAGAAGAAGACGATGTTGATGGCGCTGCTGTTCGGGCGCCGCTGGGAGAGGAAACCGAAGGGGAAACAGCCGTTGCTGATGGGAAGGCTGGTGTGGCTGGCTGATGATGGAGACCGAAGGGGGAAGAAGATGCCACTGAGGGAAAGCCTCCGATGTTGATGGAGAGGCGGCCGGCGAGAGAGGATGAAGGAGCGGCAGACCGATCTGGGTCCGTGGAGGATGCTGCTGCTGACGGAGAAGACCGGTTGAGAGGGGATGAAGGAGCGGCGGGGGAAAATGAGAAGAAGAGAAGGGGAAAGGGGGCTGGTTCCGAAGAAAAAAATCAAAACCGGGTGGGGAGCAGCTGTTTTGGCTTGTGTTTGTGGCCGGCGGCTGTAGGAAAAAAAATAAAATCAAACCAGAGGGGGGGGGTTTTGGTTGAGAAGCAGCAGCGACTGTTTCGGGAGAGCAAAGTCCCAACCGGGTTGGGAGCAATCAATCAGGGGGTCCTTGGCTCTCTTCTGAAAACACCAACCAAGGACCCCGGGGAACGGAGGCTATTTTTTGGTCAGGAGTCGGCGGCTGGTTTGTGTGGGTAGAGAGTTAAGTTTATGTTTTTAGGGTTTTTTGTGTTTCTCTCCTCTTTACACAATTGCCCCTCTCTCCCTTGTAAGTGTTGGAAACCAGTATTTATAGGCAAAAAATATTGCCAAGTTTTCAAAATTGGTCCCTTAACTTTCTTTTTTTGTAAAATTTGATTTTTCTTGTTTTTTTGTATTTTTTGAAAATGAGCAATATCAACGTCGACTCGATGAGGAAAATCAATGATTTTAAAAACGACGCGTGAAAAGTCGAACGCGTTTGAAAAATTAAATTCTTTTTAGACGACGTTAAAAATGCTAAAATGACGAAAATATATTAAAAAACATATTTTTTGGATTTTCTTTGTTTTTTCTCTATTTTTGGATTTTTTGAAAATATATAAAAAACATGGGTCAAAAATTGGGTAGCAACAATAGCTTCCGCTGAAACATCACATGATATATGGGAGGCTCTCCAACAGAAATACAAAGGTGCTGACAGAATCAAGAAGATTCGTCTTCAATCTTTGCGAGGTGAATTTGAGTTATTGCAAATGAAGTCCTCGGAGTCTATTTCTGATTATCACACAAGGATTATGGTGATAGTCAACCAGATGAGGAGAAATGGAGAAGCCATCATCGATGCTCGAATTACTGAAAAAATTTTGAGATCCCTAGATCCAAAATTCGATTTTGTTGTTGTCGCAATTGAAGAATCCAAAGATGTGGACAAGTTGACTGTGGATGAGCTTATGAGTTCTTTGCAAGCTCATGAGCAGAAGATCGTAAAGCGAAACGGAGATAAGGCAATTGAGCATGCCTTACAAGCAAAGCTGTCTCTCAAGGACAAATATGAGCAAGGGGAGACTTCATCAAGTGGCTACACCACTCAAGGAGGAAGTCAACAATCCAGAGGAGGATTCCAGAGATTCCAAGGAAGAGGTTCTTGGAATACAAGCTTCAGAGGAAGAGGTGGTAGAAGCACCACCAGAGGAGGCCGAGGACAACAAGCATTCACTCCCAGAGGAAAAGGAGGCGGTTACAATAACCGTGACAAGAGGAATATCAAATGTTATAGTTGCAATCAGTTTGGGCACTATAACGCTGAATGCCGATGGAAAGCTCCGTTGGAGATACGTGAGCAAGCCAACTATGTAGAGAAGGATGACAGAGAAGAAACTGCATTTCTTGTCCAACAAGGACTTGATAAGAAAAAGGAGGACATATGGTATCTAGATACTGGAGCCAGCAATCACATGTGCGGCTACCGAGAGTTATTTAGTAATCTAGATGAGACCAAGCAAGGTCTAGTTACTTTTGGAGATACCACAAAGGTTCCATTCAAAGGTAAAGGCAACATCCCAGTCAAGATGAAGAATGGCGATTCCAGCTACATCGCCGATGTCTATTATGTCCCAGCCATAAAACAGAACCTAATCAGCTTAGGTCAACTTTTGGAGAGAGGCTATACTTTTTACTCGGAGAATTGTCATCTAGCAATTAGAGACAACAATTGGAGATTAATGGCCTACGTGAAAATGTCCAAGAATAGGATGTTTCCTTTGAACATCCAGTATGATGCAGCAAGGTGTTTGAGCGCCATCACCAACAGTGAAGAATGGCTTTGGCACCTGAGGCTTGGACATCTGAATTTCACGAGTCTGAAGATGCTAGCAAGCAAGAAGATGGTCAAAGGTTTGCCTCACATTGATCATCCAGATGAAGTCTGTGAGAGTTGTGTCCTCAGCAAACATCACAGATCCAGTTTTGCTAAAGAAGTCAACTGGAGAGCAACGAGGCCACTGGAGTTAGTACACACAGATGTGTGTGGCCCAATCACGCCTATGTCAACTGGACAAAATAGGTACTTCCTCACTTTTACTGATGATTTTAGTAGAAAGACGTGGATATACTTTCTGAAGAGGAAGTCAGAAGTATTCAATTGTTTTAAAGATTTTAAAGCAATTGTGGAGAAGCAAACTGGTTATACGATCAGAACAGTGAGATCTGATCAAGGAGGAGAATATACAGCCAATGACTTTGAAGCCTTCTGTACACAACAAGGCATCAGACATCAGACGACACCAGCTTATACACCACAGCTGAATGGTGTAGCAGAAAGGAAGAATCGCACGATTCTTGACATGGCCAGAAGTTTGCTCAAAGCAAAGAAGCTGCCCAAGCAATACTGGGCTGAAGCTGTATCATGTGCAGTATATTTGTTGAATTGCTGCCCAACTAAAAGTTTGCAAGGAGTTACTCCAGAAGAAGCATGGAGTGGTCACAAACCAAGTGTTACTCATCTACGAGTCTTTGGTTGTGTGGCATATGCAAAGATCCCAGATGCAAGAAGGAAAAAGCTCGATGATAAGAGCGAGAAATGCATCTTTGTGGGATAAGGTGAAAGAAGGATGGGATACAGACTGTATAATCCCATCACGAAGAAGGTGATTACGAGTAGAGATGTTATCTTTGAAGAAGATAAATCTTGGGAATGGAATGGTGATCAAGAAGCAGTCAGATGGATCAACACTGATTTGATCCTTGAAGGTGAAGAAGTACCAACAGTACTTGTCGCAGAACCAATTGTACCTGCAGAAGAACTTATTGTGCCAGCAGCTGAACCACAAAGTCCGGTGTTTATACCAGCAGCTGAACCACAAAGTCCGGTACACAGATTCCCTGTATTCAACAGGAGGAACACACCAGGAGCATCATCATCAACACCACCATCAGCATCCTCATCAGAAGGACCAAGAAGGATGAGGAATCTTGAAGAGTTGTACGATACCACTCAGGTTATAGAAGATACAACTCTATTTTGTTTCCATGCAGATAATGATCCACCAGAAAAGAAGAAAGCAATAGGTGCCAAATGGGTCTACAAGACGAAAGCCAAATTAGTGGATAAAGGGTACAAGCAGAAAGAAGGCATTGAAGGAAGAAGTGTTCATGCTTGGCATGACATCCCTCGATTGAGTTTAAAGGGGAGATTTGTTGAATAAACTCAATCCAGAAGCTCCTAGATGGTCAAGGAAGGCAACCACCGCCCAGCCAGCCACCAGCTGCCACCAACCGACCAGCCACCAGCCGCAGCCGCCAGCCACCAGCCGCCACAGCCGCCAGCCGCCTTCACACTTGAAGAAAGTTTGAATTTTCGTATTCTGTTTTTGTGTATAAATAGAGTGCCCAGCTTATGTTATATGTGTGGAGAGAATTGAGAGAAACACTTGTAAGAGAATAGAGAGAGAGAGGGCGTGTATTAAGCTTTTGATTTGTGTAATTGTAAGCTTCGGTTTTGTGTAATAAAACAGAGTGTTTTATCCCCTCTGAGTGTTTCAAAGCCACCACCAGTGGTTTCTCCCACCAACAAATCACTTATGATGTCATGCATTCTGAAAAAAGAATCACGAGTTGATTGCTGGAAAAGTGACCTGGAGACAAGATCATCACAGTATTTTTCACCTATCTCTTCCATCTCCTCAACGCCTCTGGGCTGGACTAAAAAACCTTGTGCCATCCATTCAGTGATTAATCCATCCTTCTTGAATACATAACCCTTGGGAAATATTGCACAATAAGCAAAACATCGTTTGAGGTGTGAAGGAAGATAATAATAGCTCAATGTTAGAGCTGGAGGGATGTTTTCATTCGACGAACCCCACAAACTGCTATTGGATATCTTCTCCCATTGCTTGACATCTCCTACGGAGTGCAAAAGACCCCCAAGAGTTTTCGCTGCCAGCGGTAAACCTTTGCACTTTCTCACTATTTCTCTGCCAAATGCTTCCAAGTGTGAGACTGCTCCAGAATTTACACCACTAAATGCATCCCTTGCAAACAACTTCCAGCAATCTTCATCGCTTATTACATTCAAGCGGTGAGAGGGGATGACAGTTTGCGTGACTTTTGCTACATCTTCTTCCCGTGTTGTCACGACAATCTTACTTCCTTGCTCCACATACCGCAAAGGTAGCAGTAATTTATCCCATTCATTGTACTCGATGTTCCACGCGTCATCTAGAACAAGTAGAAGTTTCTTCCCTTCCACTGCCTCCATTAGAGATTCATCTGGTTCTTTGGTGCGGCAAGTACTTGCGTTGATCTTTTCAAGAAGATCCTTAATAATCCTGGCAACATCAAATTGTTGAGAAGCCCAGACCCAGGCCTTGAGTTGGAAGCACTGATCTACCCTTTCGTCGTTGTAGATAAGCTGAGCAAGAGCGGTTTTACCAATCCCGCCCATTCCCACAATAGGGACCGCACATAAATTTGAGATAAAAATCAAAACTAGCCGGAATAGCATGTTTTGGGTTAAAAAATAATCTGAAAAATTTTATTAGTAAATTATCAGCGTATTAAAATGATTTAAAATATAAAAAATTTAATTTTTAATTATTTTAAAAAATGCAAAATAGCTTTCGTTTCGAAACGCTCTATCTTCGTAATCTCAAGTAGGAAGCCCACAGAAATTTGCATAGGCAGCAAGGATCAAGGGAGACAGATGGGAAGCTTGACCTCAAAGACCCGAATATTAATTTTAATTTCTCAATTTCTTTCCAAGTATTTTATATTGCATCACTCTCCCACTCTACCGAGTCGTTCCTCGAATCTTCTCAAGGAAAAGGATTTAAAAAAGAAAAACACAATTTATTAGCACAGATTTTTTTGCCGGCCAAGAAAAGCAACCGTGATAAGTGGAGAAGTTATCATTTTCTTACTTTTGTGGTGTAAAATTATTTAAGAGTAAATTTATTTTTTTAAAAATTATATTATTTTAATATGTTAATGTTAAAAATAATTTTTAAAAATAATATTGTTTTAATTTTTTTAAAAAATATTTTAAGAAACCTATTATCCACTCAAGAAAAAAAATGAAAACATAGTTATTAAATTTATTTCAACTCTGGATCAATTTATATGAATTGGGTTTTATTAAAATGATAGATTTAAGGGCCATATGTTTTCACCTCGGGCCACACCGAAATGATAGGCAGGATTGCCGTCACCGTCACGGGCAAGAAGGATCCGACATGTACAATATTAAATTCATGGAAGCCGGTTTAAAACTTCCTAACAATATTAAATTATTTATATTATATTTAGGGCTGGGTTACAAAATAAATTTTTTTAAAAAATATTAAATTAAAAAAAAAAAAACTTAAAAGACCAAGATTTCAGTCATTTTATTATTTGAGCTGAAACTATAAACATTGTTAAAAAAAAATGTTGAAAAAACATTTCTTACAAGCCGGAGTCCTTGCCAGCTGATTATATCCACACGCTTGGTGCTCAATGTATTAATCTTTTATATCAGCATGATTAAGGCAGCATCAAGTGGATTAAGTTTGGATTAACTGTCTTCAAATGGGCATAAATAAGATAAGAATAATAAGTTTTCATCTATGCCATTAAGATGAAGGATGGACCCGAGTTTTAGAGTATAAAATAATATAAATTAATTAATTAAGATTTAAAAAATCTAAAAATTATAAGTTTCTAATATAAAGCTTAAAAATTTATATATGTATTATAAAAAGATGATTTATGAAATTCTATTTTTTTTTTTTGTAATTTATAATTGTTCTTTACAAGATTTTATATGTTGAAAACGTTGTAGGATTTTCTCATTATTAACACTTTTAAATATATCTTTTTTGATATAATTAATCATAATCAAACAATTATTTAATCAATCATTTCTCGATTGCGTAACCAACTTTTAAGTTTTAACTAATTTCATCGCTGGAAATATTCTCTTTACTGATGAAGTGGTTTGTCTCCATCAATTTTTAAGCGAGATCATTTATTCATTTTCCCTTAGGAAATTCTTCACAGGATCTCATGTCAAGAATACAAGTTTCAAGTTGATTATAAGTGCTGCAAGCTCAACTACGAAGAAAATAGATGGATAGAATTAAGCAAGATGAATCAACTTTTGCTTATCATAAGCCATTATTTGCCACTCCAACACTACAAAGGGAAAGACTCTTTTCCTTGGCCAAGAAGCTATATTGGCTACAGTTTTGCCTCGGGTGTACCATTTATTAGTTTTTTTTTTATATACAAAAAAGTACTTATGCTTTCAAATTGATTCATCAACTTTTTTTATATATGTTTTAGATCATTTTGATGTGCTAATGTTAAAAATAATTTTTAAAAATAAAAAGAAATATCATTTTAATATATTTCAGTATAAATATTTTTTAAAAAAAACAACTGTAATCACACTATCAAACACTCATTGGATATAAAATTGTGATCTTAGGGAACAAGTCAGCTTATTGATGAGAAGTAGACATATGAGCATTACAAATCAAGCCTGCTTGAGCTTCTTCTAGGCAATTAAGTTAAAGACTAAATTTGATGAAAGTACAAATCTTAATAGAACTCGTTGAAAATAATTTAGATAATTTTTTTCTTAATTTCCTTACATTGTTGGCAAAAAGTTTGCGAAGAGGTGGCAAACTTGTTCACAACACAGAGTTCCAAGTATAACAACACAGGCAAGCAAACATCCGACTCTGTCAAGATCTCTGGATCTGTTGCTTGCACTGGGATCAAATACATCATTTGGATGTCCTGATTTCTGAAATGCTGCATCGTTGGCCAGCAGTTATCTCTTTCAGGTTTTACCTTTTCTTTTCACTTTGCCATCATCCTCATTTCATCCTGGCCATAGGCCATCTATCGAGTTTAATCCTGAACATAGATCCATCAAGAATATAATGCTATTAGGATTAAGCATCTGTTAAACATTCTGATCAAAGTTTTTCTTTTAAATATCCCATAAAATACCAGTGCAGTGTCAAGTGATAACTGATATACAATGTTAGCAACTTAGCAAGATCACTATTGTTCTTGTTTTCATTTCTTAATAACTCTGCTTTGAATACAGAATCTCAAATTACTTTAAACCTCAACAGAGAACAATAAGAAAACAGGAATTATGATCTTGGGCTGGCATTTGCTGATTCACTGTAAATCATGCCTTTGTTTTTGAACAAATTGCTGGGAACCTATCTCTACCTAATGTGGTGATGGGCTGTGCGGTGAAGATCTGTTGTTGTGAAAATGCCATGCTCCAAAAAAAGAATTTAAGCAAAGCAGATGCAAGGCTGAGAATTTAGTAAATACCTGAGCACGTTGGACAAATGAAAGGAGAGTGTTATTGCATGATTCTTCATCCTCTAATTAGAAATTTTTATACTGCTGATGTGAGAAATTTTGGGCCAATTTTCCCCCGTCTCCCTTTCACACCTTGTGGCCAGCAAAGGACAATCGATAATCTTAAGATATTCAAGGGAGGAGGGCAGCCCTTGTTCTGGCATGAACTCAAGCTTAGGAGAATGCGAGATCAACAATTTGCGAAGAGAGGTGAAGTGTTGAAGCCCCGTATAGTTCAGAGATTTAAGATTTCTGAGATCTGAGATTTGAAGAGATTCAAGGGAGGAGGGCAGCCCCTCACCTGGCACGGACTCAAGCTTGGGAGAACTAGAGATACGTAATTTACGAAGGGAGGTGAGGTGCCGAAGCCCCTTATATTCCAGATCTTCAAGATTCAAGATTTCAAGGTTTTCAAGGGAGGAGGGAAGCATGTCTTCTGGAAGGGACTCCAGCTTAGGACTCTTGAGAATCAATGTGTGAAGAGAGGTGAGGTGCTGAAGCTCCTTGTAGTCCCGACCTCGTTGATCCCATAATTGAAGGCATTCAAGGGAGGGAGGTTGCCCCTGCAACGATGCAAGCTTTGGACAATTCCAGATCTTCAATTTGCGAAGAGAGGTGATGTGCTGAAGCCCCATGTAGTCCAGAGATTCCAGTGTCATGACATGAAGGTATTCAAGGGAGGAGGGAAGCGCCTGCTCTGAAGCCCCTTATGGTCAAGAGACTTCAGATTTCCCGGACGTTTGATTTTAAGGGTTGTGAGAGTAGAGGGCAACGTCTCCTCGTCAAAAGACTCCACATCGTTCCCAGTAAATCTGAAGCATGAAAGAGAAGGGAGTGCTTGCAAACCACATACCTTGAGCTTGCCAAATGTTTCCAAGTGTGAGAATGCTCCAGAATTTGCACT
The DNA here is from genome assembly GCF_005239225.2 of Populus alba. Classification (NCBI taxonomy): domain Eukaryota; kingdom Viridiplantae; phylum Streptophyta; class Magnoliopsida; order Malpighiales; family Salicaceae; genus Populus; species Populus alba. Next base: position 2,505,899 of record NC_133300.1, on the reverse strand, counting down.
GCTAAATGCATGCCTTGCAAAGTGAGGAAGCCCACAGGAATTTGCATAGGCAGCAAGGATCAAGGGAGACAGCTGGGAACCTTGACCTCAAAGACCCAAATATTAATTTTAATTTCTCAATTTCTTTCCAAGTATTTAATATTGCATCACTCTCCCACTCTACCGAGTCGTCCTCGAATCTTCTCAAGGAAAAGGATTTAAAAAAGAAAAACACAATTTATTAGCACAGATTGTTTTGCCGGCCAAGAAAAGCAACCGTGATAAGTGGGGAAGTTATCATTTTCTTACTTTTGTGGTGTAAAATTATTGATATGAAGCTATCTGGTCAATTATCAAATTAACAAACCATCTTCCTTTGACGTCGACTTGTCGTCTCATTTGCCTGAAACCAAGCATACGTTGTGGAATTGAAAACTAAGCAAAGTTGCAATAAATCTCGTAACTTATGGATTGATTTGGTTCTGCAAGGAGTAATATCACAACCACTTGTTTTAGGAGAAGTTATTTTTTAAATATTTTTAATTAAAAATTTATTAAAATAATATTTTTTTAATCTTTAAAATTTATTTTTGATATTATTATATTAAAATGATATGAAAATATAAGTTATTTAAAATATAAAAAATAATTCTTTTTAAAAAAATAATTTTAAAATGTAAAAACAAACGGCCTTAAAGAAGGTATTTGAGAGCATTATAGTGGTTACTTTTCAAAATATTTTTTACTTAAAAATATATTAAAATAATATTTTTTATTTTTAAAAATTTATTTTTTACTTCAACACATTAAAACAATCCAAAATTATAAAAAAAGTAATCTTCAACAAAAAATAGTTTAATTTTAACGAAGAACCCGCAATTCTAAGTGGGACAAAATATAACAATGCAAGGGAAAAAGGCTCTCAAGTGTTGGCAAGGCAGAGTTCCGAATATGACAATAAATGAAAGCAAACATCCGACTATCTTTGTTGCGGCTCTGAATGGATCTATTGCTTGGATAAGGGACCAAATGTAGCATTTCGGTTAAATTAAACTTTCAAACTTAATTTTACTTTAATTTAAACTGTTAATTAAATTAATAAGCCCATCAAAAGTTTAATTAAGTTTATAAACTTAATTATTTTGCAAGTTTATCTCAATACTCAATATATTTCTTTAATTTGGTCCTAAATTGTCATTGTTTTGTTCAATTAGGCTCTCCATTGATGCAATTGAGTTCCCAACTTTTCCATTTGATCCTCTAATTTTTAATTTATGTGATTCAGTCCCTCTTCAGATCATTTAATTTGCCAATTGATGGATTTCAAAATATCATCTTGACTTGACTTATGATCATTGCCAGTGCAATTCGTCTATTGTTGAAATAATTTTCTGGATTTCAAACATTGATCCAGACATTGGTAATTGAGTAGTGTCACAAAAATGGAATGTGTCAATGGATTAAGGATCGATGCTATGTCAAGCCTCATGGTGCCATGCTTGATTATTATTATTATTATTATTATTATTATTATAGCTTATTCTCTCTTTATGAGTATGAACATGAAGATTTTGGGAAATTCATTCCACATGCAAGCCTGCCCATTAAATGGGTTCGGCTTTGCGGAAAAAACTTCATCTGATTTTGGAAGACTCCCTCTTAATTGTTAATTCATTTAAATTAAGTAGCGTTTCAACTTGCTAGGGCTCGCAGTCGTAGTGGGCAGGTTTAATTTGTCTCACATATTTGAAGACTTCTTCACCTTTCATTTATTTTCAAATCGTAAAAAAACAAAGCAAAATCAAATTAAGGTCAGTTGAAATATTGCATCACCACATGGAATCTAAGCTAGTATAGAATCAAAATAAGAGTTCATTTTTTCCTCAAAAAAATTCTCTAGGGTCAGCACTAAATATGCTTCTCTAGGATCATCAACCAGTGGCGGAGCCACGTAAATACAAAAAGAGATAATTGCCTCTTTATTTTTTTTAATATTAATATAATAATATAGTGAGTAGTTCATATAGAAAAGTTATTATTGCAGCTCATTTCCTTCCTTTCTTTTCTTACCCTAATTATACAAATTTCTATTTTGATTTCCTTGCCTCTCTTTTATATATATGTCCAGCTCGTTCCTCAGCTTTTTTCAATATACAAATTTTTCTTCAAGTGCAGTTAAGTAATTAACTTTTGTTATCTTTTGCTTTATACTTTAGATAAATTTTCCTTAATGTTTTTATTTGTTTTATTATCTAATTTTAATTTTATTATTTTATAATTAGTTATTAAAAATATCAGGATTTATGATAATTTAAGGGTTTTAATATGAATATGTTCAAAATAAATATTTAAATCTGTTAATTTAATCAATTAAATATTTCTTTTCTTATTATAAAGAAATAAATTAATATTCATGAAAAACCATTGTTCTTGGCATCTTTTGCATTGGTAGAATATTTTATTAAATTTTAATATTTTCACATGATTTGTTTGTAAGTAAAATATCAAGTAGAAAACATATTTTCCAACCATTATTCCTCTTACACAAACACTAGACTTTATTCCTCAATTAAATGTCTAAAAACAATTAAGTATAATTTAATAAACATACTTATTATATGAATATAGATATGTAAGTTTTTTTCATTTAAGAGTATTTTTAAATTAATTTTACTTGATATGAATTAATATATATATTTTGAATTGATTTCTAATATATATCTACATAACATAGTATTTGTTAATAATTTACCTCATTAAAAATTTCCTCATAATCCGCAAGATAATTTTACGTCCACATTTCCAATTTATGTCCCCAAGCTGCGGACATTCTTTAATAGAAAGACTGAATAAAGAAGGAGGTGACGATCAGGCACGACACTTGTTAACTCGGCACTTGTTAACTCGGGACAACCTGCTATGAAGAGCTTTTCAAGATGAGGGAAAGCACCAGCTACATCTGTTTTCCATTCCTGCCATTTTTTCATCCCCTCAAAGTCTAATATTTTGAGGGATTTAAATGGATTCTCCATCGAAGAGTCACTTCCATAGAACTCAGGACCAACAGCCACGACTTCTTCAAATCCTTTAATATAGAGCTTTTCTAGAGAAGGCAGCTGCCCCAGTGGTGGCAAGAGGATGCAGTTCTTAAAGAAAAAATATAAAAGAGAATAATTGTGAGAAAACTTCTCATGCAAAGCGTGAGTGAGAGTTCTTGATTACTGATGTATATATAGACTTTACAATGTAAAAGAAATATTCAGAAGGAAAGTTACAAATAAAGTAGTAAAATTATACAGACTGTAATTTCTATCTTAGTGCTGTTACATAGCTATTTTACAAGAGTAAATTGCTGGAGTAGATTGCTGAACTGATTTCCTATTATGCAGTGATTGGACTCCTTGAATTCCTCTTCATGATTCTTCTATTTTTGGAAAGACAATCACATCTTGATCAACTGCCTTATCACTCCATTCTGTAGACTCAAGATGGTTGTTAATGGGTGGATTATGTTTAATATCCTCCCTCAAACTATGCCGAGGCTGAAGGCAAAGTTTGTTGCGGAAGTGGTGTAAGACAACTTTACAAAGGGGTTTAGTAAAGATATCTGCAATCTGTAGAGTAGAAGAAACATGGCGAGTAACAAGAAGACCCATAGAAACCCTTTCACGAACAAAATGGTAGTCCAATTCAATGTGCTTACTTCGAGCATGAAAAACAGGATTAATAGTCATATGTAATGCACTTAAGTTGTCGCAAAATAGAATTGGCGGCTGTGATTGAGGAACACGAAGATCACGTAAGAGAAAAGTGAGCCAAGTTAATTCTGCAGCAGTGTTGGCCATAGCACGATACTCGGCTTTAGTGCTTGATCGAGAAATGGTTGGTTGTTTCTTGGCACACCATGATATAATATTCCTCCCTAAGAACGTACAAAAGCTAGTTGTGGATCGTCGGGTAGTTGGACAACCTGCCCAATCTGCATCAGAAAAACCACAAAGATCAAGTGTAGTATCACCAGTTAAATGTAAACCAAAATGGATGGAGCCTTTGACATATCTTAAAATACGACGAACCATTTTCATGCTAGCAACAGATGGGGCTTGTAGAAATTGAGAAACATAATTGACACAAAAGGAAAGGTCAGGTCTTGTAAGGGTCAAATATTGTAGGGCACCGACAATGCTACGATAAAAGGAAGGATCTGAATAAGGTGTGTCATCATGAAGACCTTTAGTTTTAGACTCCATTGGTGTGTTCATGGGTTTGCAATCAAGCATTTGTGCTTTATCTAGAATTGAATAAGCATAGTGAGCCTGAGAAAGATGTAAGGAATGATTACGCCGCTGAATTTCAATCCCAAGGAAATGGTGTATGGGGCCAAGGTCTTTCATTGCAAATTCAGAATGTAAGAGTTGAATAAACTCATCAAGTAACCGTGAATTGGATCCTGTCAAGAGCATGTCATCAACATAGAGTAATAAAATTAATGTACCAAGTGATGAGTGCAGGATAAAAAGTGATGGATCAGCCAAACTACAAGAGAAACCATGTGCAAGCAAAAAAGAGCTAAAGCGATCAAACCAAGCTCGTGGTGCTTGTTTAAGACCGTAAAGAGCTTTTTGAAGTTTACAGACATGAGAGGGAAAGAGTGAATCGTGCATACCAGGGGGTTGTTCCATAAAAATATCTTCACTTATGAAACCATGGAGAAAGGCATTTTTGACATCAAGTTGTCTTATGTCCCATTGGTGAACTAAGGCCAAACTAAGAACTAAACGAATGGTACCTGGTTTGATAACTGGAGAAAACGTTTCTGTATAGTCGACGCCATCAACTTGATGATACCCTTTTGCAACTAACCTGGCTTTTAGCCTATCAAGGGTACCATTAGCAGTCAATTTAGCTTTAAACACCCACTTTGATCCCACAACATTCATATAAGGTTCTATGGGTACTAAGGTCCATGTTTGATTTTGACGTAGTGCATCAAGTTCCTCAAACATGGCGCGTTTCCAGCCATCATGTTGTAGAGCCATTTTAACATTACGTGGTTCGTCAGGAATATCACCACGTTCAAGAACTAAGGCATAACGTGGATTTGGTTTATGTATGTCATGTTGAGCTCTAGTGACCATAGGATGAGGTGTCGGCTGTACCTGTTCAAAATGTAGAGGAGAGTTAGAATTTAAAGAAGAAGAAATGAGTGAGGGACTACCTATGTCAGGTATTATGTTAGCTGCAGGAGATGGAGGTGTTGCATTCATTGAAGTATCATCACATGGTGCAGAGTCTGTGACAGGCGGTTGTTGAGGTGCAAGAGTGTGGTCATGATCAGAAGAGGAATCAAAAGGAACATCTTCAACCACTGAAATGGGTGGAGGTGAAGATCTACCTATGTCAGGTATTATGTTAGCTGCAGGAGACGAAGGTGTGGCATTCATTGAAGTATCATCATATGATGCAGAGTTTGTGACAGGCGTTTGTTGAGGTGCAGGAGTGTGGTCATGATCAGAAGGGAAATCGAAAGGAACATCTTCAACCACTGGAACGGGTGGAGGTGAAGATTCATGCAAAGGATTGCATAAAGGTGCATCTATTGGTGGAGCAGTGTTTATCACCGTAGGTAAGAATTGAAAAATACCGAAGGATTTAGCGGAGCTGGTGTGTGAAGAAGGTGGATTTTCTTTCTTCCTACAAGGGAAATGATTTTCATCAAACACCACATGTCTCGAAAGAAACATCCTATGCGTTTTCAGATCAAGACAGCTATACCCTTTATATTGGTTACTGTAACCTACAAAAATACAAGGAACAGTTTTAGCATCAAATTTATTTCTCTTTGTATTCCATGTATATGGATAACATCGAGATCCAAACACACGTAAAGTAGAGTAGTTTGGGTGAGAACCATATAAGCAAGAGTAAGGAGTGTCAAATGCTAGTGAAGAAGAGGGCAAACGATTAATTAAAAATACTGCTGTAGAAAAAGCCTCAACCCATAGAAACTTAGGCACATCGCTATGAAAAATAATAGTCATCCCAAGTTCTCTAATAGTGCGATGGCGACGTTCAACAATCCCTGTCTGTTCTGGAGTATACGGACATGAGAGATGATGAATGATTCCTTGTTGCTGAAAATGAGATTCAAGTCTTTTATTTACAAACTCTCCTCCGCCATCAGTATGAAAAATTTTGATTTTTTTGTTAAACTGTCGCTGCACATAATTCTCAAATGCCAAATAAACATAAAAAAATTCAGATTTAGCACGAAGAGGAATTATCCACATATAATGAGAATAATCATCAACAAAGCATGCATAGAATCGAAATTTGCCAAGTGATAAAACAGGGGCCGGTCCCCAAATGTCACAATGAATTCTTTCAATAATATCAGTACTAACAGAACTAGATGAATTAAATGGTAACTTGCTAAGTTTGCCCAGTTGACAACTTTCACAAAGAGTATCAACTCTTTTATTGGAATTAACATCAATTAACTTCTTTGTGTGCAAAATCTTGATGGCAGAGTTTTGCGGGTGTCCAAGACGTTGGTGCCATAACTCCTTAGTTCCTGAGTTTTACCTGTTGGAGAAATTTGCTTCCTTCATCTTGGATAAAACATAAAGGTCTCCTTTACGCTGACCCATTAGTAGGATACGCCCTGTTACTCGTTCCTTAACATAAAATAGCTCATCAGTAAATTCACAATTCAAAGGGTATTGTCGTGTTAATTGACTAATGGAGAGTAAGTTCCTTGTTAATTGTGGGACTAATAAGACATCACGTAGCATCAGTTCATTCTTACCATCAGAAACTAAGGTGTCTCCAATTGCATCAATTGTTAAGGGGGAACCATCACCAATAAATACAGAATCACAACCAATATATTTTTTGAGATTAGAAAGTATACCTGAGTTTGCAGTCATGTGATTCGAAGCACCAGTATCAGTAGTCCATTCAGTGTCAGCGATTGTGGTGTCCATTGTAAGAGCCGCAAGTGCTTGAGGAAGTTCATCATTGCTTGATTGTTCTGGTAGACTCCAACATATTTTGGCGATATGGCCTTGCCTGCCACAGAGTTGACAATATTCATTCTTGTATACCTCTCTCTCTGTAAGTGTCATGCGTCGTTTACCAGGTGGTGGTGGTTGAGAGACACGATTGTTATTCCTTTAGGATGATGGTTGTGAGCCTGAGTTATTACCTGCAAAAGTAGAATATTGTAAACTGTTGTTTGTAGCATGAAATCCTCTGCCTTTTGATGTGAATTGATGATTGTGAGGACTGCGATTATTATGATTGTGTTGCTGCTGTCTGTGGTTGCGTTGTCCATAGAACGCATAAGATGGAGAATGTGATGCTTCAATCCATGAATTTCGCTGTTCAAAGCCCTGTAAGAGTGAAACCATTTCTGAGTAGGATGGCATTGGAGGTTTAAGCATTGTGGTGGTGAAAGATTCATATTTCGGGCCAAGATTTGCAAGTAAAGAGTAAACTTTTGTTTTGTCAGGTATGGGGTTGCCTATGGCTGCTAGGCTGTCACATATACTTTTGAATTTTTTCAAGTGTTCTGCTAAGGATTGACTGGGGTCCTTTTTGAGGTATGTGAGTTGTTGTCGGAGAGTAAATTCTCGTTCTTGGGAGTCTTGACCATATGCTTCTTTCAAAGCATTCCAAACTGATTGGGATGAATCAAGACCAATAACCAGACCCAAGGTTTCTTCTGTAAGTTTCCCGATGATCCATCCACGTAGGAGACGATCTTCCTTTCTCCATTTGAGGAAGTCTTCTGAGATTTGTTGGTCTGTTGCTTCACTTGTTGATGCCCTTTCTGTTGTGACATTGATGTACATGGTAGGTTTCATTTTTTCGCCTGTGAGAAGCCCGACCATGTCTTGACTCTCGGCTAAAGCAAGCATTTGTTCACGCCACAGAGGGTAGTTTTCTGGTGTGAGTTTGAGGGTAACAAAATTGGCAACATTGAGAGATATTGTGGAAGCCATTGAAAAGAAGAAAAAATAAAAATAAAAATGGAACTCTCTTGTCTCACAAGAAGCTCTGATACCATAAAGAAAAAATATAAAAGAGAATAATTGTGAGAAAACTTCTCATGCAAAGCGTGAGTGAGAGTTCTTGATTACTGATGTATATATAGACTTTACAATGTAAAAGAAATATTCAGAAGGAAAGTTACAAATAAAGTAGTAAAATTATACAGATTGTAATTTCTATCTTAGTGCTGTTACATAGCTATTTTACAGGAGTAAATTGCTGGAGTAGATTGCTGAACTGATTTCCTATTATGCAGTGATTGGACTCCTTGAATTCCTCTTCATGATTCTTCTATTTTTGGAAAGACAATCACATCTTGATCAACTGCCTTATCACTCCATTCTGTAGACTCAAGATGGTTGTTAATGGGTGGATTATTTTTAATAGTTCTTACATCCAGAAAGTGTCAACTTTACCATATTTGAGAAAGAAGACTTTACAAGCCAGCCTGGAAATGTTGTACCCCCGTAACCAGTAATGACAAGCTGTTTCACATTTTCAGAAGGCTCCAATCTCTCAAGTACTTCTCTCTCGTGCAGTGTGTCATCCGTATTGCCATCCCACTTCAACCCCAACTCCTCAATCTTCTTCTTACCCTTCAAATTGGCATCCAACGCATCTTGAGCATTTGCAACATCTCTGAGATTCCGAATAGAAAGATTTTTCCTTGTATGTGAGAGCTTCCCCAACTCTTTCATGCGCAAATGTTGGACTCCATGAATGCTACGAAATATCCGAAGTCCTTCGCCATATGCTGCCGCTGAAGTGATTGATAAATAACGAGTCCTTTCTGAAAGCGAGCATGAATGTTCACCCTCCAACCCAGATCCCGAACCATTAATACAAAGCTTAAAGCAAAATTCTCCCGACACGTATTCAGCTAAATCACTTATGAGGTCATGCATGCTGAAAAAAGAACCATGAGTTGATTGCTGGAAAAGTGACCTGGAGACTGATAAACCATCACTGGAAGAGTCTGTTACGTAGCCAAGGAGTTAGTTAAAGTCAGTTACATGTAACTAAAAGTTTGTTATCAAAGTTAGTTATGTTAGTTAAGCCAGTTGTGCTGGCAGTTATTCTTCTTCTGTTATATTTGTTTTCTTGTAACAGACTCTACAACAAGACTTGTATATATATGTGAACAATCTCTGAACTATTAAGTAGAGAAACAGAGATTAATATTTTCTCAAATTCTATCTTGGTATCAGGGCCTAAGCTCTTCTTTTTTTTCTTTGCCATGGCTTCTGCATTTCATCAGTCTTCATCTACCTCTGGTCTGGTTGGTTCTGGACAAAGTACAACACTGGCATCCACTCCTACTCACCAAATGCTCAATCATACACTGCCTGTGAAGCTTGATCGGTCAATTTATGTCTTATGGAGGTCTCAAATTGATAATGTCATCTTTGCCAATGGTTTTGAGGACTTCATAGATGGCACAACCATCTATCCAGAGAAAAAGTTAAGCCCAGGACTGCTTAATCCATCTTTTGTCGCTTGGAGAAGACAAGATCGCACAATTCTCAGCTGGATATACTCATCCCTTACACCAACTATTATGGCACAGATCATTGGCTACAATACATCTTATACTGCCTGGAATGCCTTGGAGAAAACTTTTTCATCTTCCTCAAAAGCCAGAATTATGCAACTACGGCTTGAGCTACAATCCACGAAGAAAGGATCTTCATCCATGATAGATTACATCATGAAGGTCAAAGGAGCTGCAGATAATCTAGCAGCTATTGGAGAACCTGTTCTAGAACAAGATCAGGTAATGAATCTCCTTGGCGGACTTGGCTTTGACTACAATGCAGTAGTCACTGCCATAAACATTAGAGATGAAAAGATCTCTATTGAAACAGTTCATAGTATGCTACTAGCATTTGAGCATCGTCTTGAGCAACAAAGCTCACTTGATCATGTCTCTTCTATGTCTGCCTGCTATGCCTCCTCCTCTAACAACAGAGGTAGTGGATGAAAATTCATTGGTAACCGAGGACACACCCAGAATTCCAATACCAGCAACTACACCTACAAAGGTCGTAGTCGTGGAGGCAGGTATGGTTATGCTGGGAGACATAATTCAACCAACTCTGAAAAGCCACAGTGTCAGTTGTGTGGTAAGTTTGGTCATACTGTTCATGTTTGTTATCATCGTTTTGATATCTCATATCAAAACTCACAAAACAATGGTCCTTCTCCTTTGAATGCTTGAAATCAAAACACAATACCTGCCATGGTTGCATCCTCTCATAATCCTACTGATGACGATTGGTATCTCGACTCTGGAGCAAGTCACCATTTGACTCAGAATGAAGGCAATCTCACCAATTCTACTCATTACACAGGCAAAGACAGAGTCACAGTTGATAATGGTAAGCATCTATCCATCTCCAACATTGGTTCCCACCGGCTAGTCTCTCATTCTCAATCTTTTCAACTCAGAAAAGTATTTCATGTCCCATTTATCTCAGCCAACCTGATAAGTGTTGCTAAGTTTTGCTCAGACAATGATGCCTTAATTGAGTTTCGGGCTAATAGTTTTATTGTGAAGGACCTGCATTCGAAGAAGGTGCTAGTACAAGGCAGGCTTGAGAATTATTATAGAATAGGATTCTAATATAGGATGTTGTAATCATTACAGTTACTCATGTATCTATCAGAATAGGATTCTAATATAGGATGTTGTAATCATTACAGTTACTGCAGTGTTCTACTGCCTCTATATAAATAGGAAGGTTGGCTAAGGCACAACCCAACACATTCTATTATTCTCAACTTGGTATCAGAGCAACAAAACCCTAAAATAAATTAAACCTAATTTTCTCATAGCCTCCCAACCTCCCTTTTTCAATGGAACAGCCACCACATACATCTTCAAATTCTGCAGCACCAGCAGTCCAGCTTTCTTCTTCTCCAACAGTGCAGCCCTCTTCTCTTGCAGCGCCTCCTCTGCTTTCCTCTACTACGTCACCGCCTGGATTCTCCTCTGTCATAGCTGGTGAACGCCTCCTCTTGCAGCCCACGTTTGCTGCCTCTACTGCCGCAAGCAATATCTCTCTTTCTCACACTCATCAAGTCATCTCTCTCAAATTAACAAACACCAATTATTTATATTGGCGTATGCAAATGCTACCTTATCTCCTAGGCCAAGGAGTTTTTGGTTTTGTTGATGGCTCCAACACATGTCCATCAACACATGTTCTTACCCATGATGGTATCTCTCTTCAGGTAAATCTGCTTTTTCAAACCTGGAAACAACAGGACCAACTCATTCTAAGTGCTCTTCTTTCCTCCCTATCTATGGAAGTTTTGCATCTTGTTGTTGGTTGTCAAAGTTCTTGTTCAGCTTGGGGCACTCTTGAGCGAGCTCTCGCTTCCACCTCCAACTCTCGTATTATGCAACTTCACGGCTCTCTTCAGGATCTTCGACAGGGTGATGAATCAGTAACTCAATTTATGCAAAAAGCGAAGGCCTTATTTGATGAATTGGCCGCTGCTGGTCGGCCAGTTTCACTTGAAGATTTCAATTTATATGTGTTTCGTGGTCTTCGGGGAGAGTTTAAAGACTTAGTTACCAGTCTTATTACCAAGGCTGAACCTTAATCATATGCAGATCTTCACAGCCATCTCCTCACACATGAATTTCTTCACAAATCTTCTGCTTCCATACATGCTCCTCTGCTGCCCACACCCAGCATTCCATCTTCTGCTCTTGTTGCACAGCGCCAGACTTTTGGCAATTTTGGCCGTAGTAGGGGCCGCTTCAACGGTGGCTGGCGTCCCAACCAGTCCAACAGCAGAGGCAACCGATTTGCTGGCTCCAGACCTGATCACCGCAGCTTCCAAAACTCCTCCTTCGGTGACAATAGGCAAGGCTCTTGGCAGCGTAATAGGGGGCAGAATCCACGCTGTCAACTATGTCAAAATTTCGGCCATACAGCTCCCCATTGCCCTCAATTCCAGCAACGAGGTTATGGCCAACAACCTACTGCCAACCTGGTGCAGCGCAATCTCTCCTCAACCGGTTCTGTTGATTGGTTTCCAGATACCGGTGCCAATCAACACGTCACACCTGATCTTGCCACCTTGACCGCTTCAGAACCGTACCTTGGTAATGATAATTTGCATGTTGGTGATGGTAAGGGCCTTCCTATATCTCATCTTGGTCATACAAAAATATATACACCACATCGTTCTTTCACCTTATCTAATGTTCTTCATGTTCCTGCAATCACAAAACCTCTGCTCTCTGTTCAGAAATTTTGTCTTGATAATAATGTTTATTTTGAATTTCACCCTCGTGTGTTTTATGTCAAGGATTTCAACACCCATGAAGTCCTTCTCTCAGGTCAGAGTAAAGATGGTCTCTATGCTCTGACCAAGTCTTCCGTCACGTCAATTCCTCAAGCCTATTGGTCTCCCTGCACTTCTGCCTCTGCCGATTTATGGCATCGTCGACTAGGTCATCCTACTTCACGTATCTTTCAATTGTGAATCTCGAAAAATAAGATTATTTGTAACAACAAACGTCTTAATTTTCAATGTCAAAGTTGTCCTTTAGGAAAATCATCGCGTTTGTCTTTAGGACCTATTGGTCACAAAACTTCTGCTCCACTTGAATTAATTTTTAGTGATGTATGGGGCCCTGCTCCCCTTTTTTCTTCAGATGGCTATCGTTATTTTTTTATCTTTGTTGATGCTTATACTAAATATGTATGGTATTATCCTCTAGTTGCCAAGTCTAATGTTTACTATGTTTTTCATCAATTTCAAACTCTTGTCGAACGTCAATTTTCCTTAAAAATAAAATCTGTTCAAACTGATTGGGGTAGTGAATACCGAAAACTATCCACATTTTTTCAGACCATTGGTATTCATCATCGTCTGATTTGTCCCCACACTCATGAACAAAATGGAACAGTAGAGCGTCGTCATAGGCATATTGTGGAAACAGGTCTTACTCTTTTAGGGCAATGTAAAGCACCTTTTCGATTCTGGAATTATGCTTTTAAAACCTCTGTTTATCTTATAAATCGCATGCCTACTCCTATTCTTGCCCATCGCTCTCCGTTTGATTGTTTATTTCAACGGTCTCCTGATTATCATTTTTTGCGTACCTTTGGGTGTCTTTGTTTTCCTTTTCTGCGTCCATATAATAATCATAAATTGGATTTTCGTTCCTCTCCATGTGTTTTTTTTGGATATAGTTCCTCACATCTTGGTTATCGATGTCTTGACATTGCATCTCACCGTATTTATATTTCCCGTCATGTCCGCTTCCATGAACATGTGTTTCCATTTGATAATTCTGAACAGATTGCAAAGGTCTCCACCACAACCCCCACCCCACCCACTACTATCACCCTCCTAAATTTGCTAAACCACCCATCGCTACCCGTTTTCACTAGCCACCCAAACAGCCCACAACACTCCGCTTTGCCACTCCAAACAGCCACCCGACCACAGCCTCCACCCATCCCCTGGCCATCATCCCATGCTTGTTTATCTAACCCTTATAATGCAGGTTCAGATCGTCAATTGGTCTCCTCTCCTCATGGTCTTGGGGCACTTTATAGTCCCTCCTCTGCTTCGCCCTCCCTGGCTAGCACTCCTGCCGCTTCAGTCTCTACCTCCAGCCCCTCCTCTACTGACAGTCCTATGCTTGAGGCTACTTCTTTATCATCCTCTCCCGCTGGTCTGCAACTTATAGTTGATTTGTCTTCTTATCAACTGCCACAGGTCTCCTCGCTACAACCATCTTCCCCTGCGTCTCCACTAGCACACAGCAGACATCCTATGACTCTTAGACCGCGGCAGCCGAAGACAGCTAATCTAGTTGCTTCCACTGCCGCTACTTCTACCTCCACACGGGTACTGTATTCTCCCTCTTCTGAGCCTTTTGCATTCTCTGATGCTGACCGATATGCAGTTTGGCATAATGCTATGTGTGATGAGATCGCCGCTTTACGCGAAAATCGCACTTGGTCTTTGGTTCCATTTCATCCTTCGATGAAGTTGTTGGCAGTAGATGGGTATATCGGATCAAACGTCGTGTTGATGGTAGTATTGAGCGCTATAAAGCACGCCTTGTTGCTAGAGGTTTTACCCAGCAGGAAGGTATTGATTATTCTGAAACCTTCAGTCCAGTTATTAAGCAAGCCACTGTCCGATTGGTTTTCTCTATTGCGGTTTCTCGAAATTGGAAGATTCATCAGCTTGATATTCATAATGCCTTCCTCAATGGTGTTCTTACTGAAGAGGTCTATATGAAACAGCCTCCAGGTTTCGTTGACTCTTCTCTTCTATCTCATGTGTGTAGATTGCACAAATCATTGTATGGTTTGAAACAGGCACCGAGAGCATGGTACACTCGTCTAAGTGATTTTTTGCTCTCCATTGGTTTTCGAGCTTCCAAGGTTGACACCTCCATGTTTATCTTATCTGATGGTACTAATATCTCTTATCTCCTGGTGTATGTTGATGATATTCTGCTCACGGGTAGCAACTCTGCTATGCTTCATCACCTTATACAGTTACTCAGCTCTGAGTTCAAGCTTCGTGACTTAGGTGTTGTTCACTACTTTCTGGGTATTGAAGTTCAGTCTACCAGTATGGGTTTAATGCTGCGTCAACATAAATATATTCTTGACATCCTCACTCGAGCTGGTATGACTTCCTGCAAACCAGTTGATACTCCAGTCTCCCCTTCGAAAGTCATTTTATTATCGGATCATTCATTCTCTGATCCTACACGATTTTGTCAAATCGTGGGTGCTCTTCAATATCTTACCTTCACCCATCCAGATATATGCTTTGCTGTTAACAGAGTCTGTCAGTTTATGCATGCTCCTACAGATTCTCATTGGGCTGCTGTCAAACGTATTTTACATTATCTTAAAGGTACGACATCTTATGGTTTCCATATCACTCGAGGCTCCTCTTTTTCTCTACATGGCTTTATAGATGCAGATTTGGCTGGTAGTATTGATGATCGCAAGTCTACGGGCGGCTATCTTGTCTTTTTTGGTCAGACGCCGATTTCTTGGAAATCCGGCAAGCAACGCACTGTTGCTCGCTCCTCTACTGAGGTTGAGTATAAAGCCCTTGCTGATGGTACCGCTGAAGTCATTTGGCTTCAATACTTGTTAACAAATTTGCAGGTTCCCTCAGTCTCTGCCCCTACCATTTGGTGTGATAATCTTGGTGCTACCTATCTCTCAGCAAATCCTATCTTCCATGCTCGTACTAAGCATGTTGAAGTGGATTATCACTTTGTTCGTGACCGTGTTGCCAAGAAAGAAATTCAGATTCGTTTTATTCCCTCTCGAGATCAACTTGCCGATGTCTTCACTAAACCGCTTCCTGTTGCATCCTTTACTGCTTTTCGATTCAAGCTTCGGGTTGATCCCCCACCCTCAGCTTGAGGGGGCATATTATAGAATAGGATTCTAATATAGGATGTTGTAATCACTACAGTTACTCATGTATCTATCAGAATAGGATTCTAATATAGGATGTTGTAATCATTACAGTTACTGCAGTGTTCTACTGCCTCTATATAAATAGGAAGGTTGGTTAAGGCACAACCCAACACATTCTATTATTCTCAACTAGAATGGGCTTTACAGATTTCCAATACTACATAGAAACAAGAAAATGGCATATGTTGGAGTTCATAATCTTTCCACTATTCATTCCCATAGACTCAATCTTGTTCATAATAAAATGGAACTTTGGCATCACAGGTTAGGCCATGCTGCTGTAGACATTGTAACTCACGTAATGCAAAGTTGTAATGTTTCTTGTGAAAGGAATAAAACTGCTATCTGTTCTTCAGTTTGTTCTTCTTGTCAAATGGCCAAAAGTCACAGGTTACCTACCTCTCTTTCACTCTCTCGTGCTTCCAAACCTATAGAACTCATTCACATTGATATTTGGGGACCTGCCATGCTCAAGTCTACATCAGGGGCAAGATACTTCATCCTTTTTCTTGATGATTACTCACGATATACATGGTTCTACCCTCTGGAAACCAAGGATCAAGCTCTCCAAATTTTCAAACAGTTCAAACTTCTAGTAGAAAATCAGTTTGATGCAACTATAAAATGTCTCCAATCTGATAATGGAGGTGAATATCGAACGTTTATGACTTTTCTTCAACAGTCTGGCATCTTGCATCGGTTTTCCTGTCCTTATACTTCAACTCAGAATGGGAGAGTGGAGAGGAAACACGGACATGTTGTGGAAACTGGGTTGGCTCTCCTAGCTCATGCTTCTCTACCAATGAAGTTTTGGCAACATGCTTTTCAGTCAGCCACTTTCCTCATCAACAGGATGCCAAGCAAGGTATTAGACAATGTCTCCCCGTATCACGTTCTTTTTCATAAAATTCCTGAGTACAAATCTTTCAGAGTATTTGGCTGCATGTGTTAACCTTTCATTCGTCCCTATAACAGTCCACAAGTTGCAATACAGATCTCTTCAGTGTATCTTTCTTGGGTACAGCTTCCAAAACAAAGGTTATGTGTGCCTTGATCCTCTAACTGAACGTGTATATGTTACACCCCATGTTGTCTTTTGATGAAACCAAATTTCTTCACTCTACACCTCCTCCTCTCAAAGATTCACAGCAGAGATCCTCACTCAATACCTGCTATATTGCCTTTCCCCAATCCCTTACCTACAAAACACCGGTCCCTCACCACCGACATCTGATTTACCTTTTACAAGTGACAAAACACAGATTATGAGTAGTTCCCATATCTACTCCTATCTCTCATTCGGGATCTACATCCATTCCTGAGGATCAAGATACTGTTTCTGTCCCAGCTCCACGAATGACCACCCGATTGATGCATGGTATAACAAAGACAAAGCCTATTTTTTGATCTATCTGCTACAAAAGTCTCAGAACCATCATCTCTTAGTCAGGCTCTCAGAGATTCAAATTGGATTCAAGCTATGGATATCGAGATTGCTGCTCTACAATAAAACCAACACTTGGGATCTTGTTGAACCCAACCTGCTGGCACTAATATAATCGGTTGTAAGTGGGTATATAAGCTGAAGTACAAGCCAGATGGGAGCATAGACAGATACAAAGCCACGCTTGTGGCTTAAAGGGGTATCATCAAACTCTTGGCCTTGAACTATTTTTGAAACCTTTAGTCCCGTTGTCAAAGCTTTTACTATTCATGTCATCTTAACTGTTGCCATCAGTTTTCAGTGGGAAATTCATGCAACTTGATGTTCATAACGCATTCTCAATGGTGAGTTAGAGGAGCTGGTTTATATGACTCAACTCCAGGGTATGTGAGTCCTCAATTTCCCACCAAAGTTTGTAAATTGAGAAAGCGTTATATTGGCTTGAAACAAGCTCCACGAGCTTGGTTTCAACGGCTCTAGCTAGCTCTTTACAATGGGGATTCATCATTCTAGAACTGACAATTTCCATGTTTCTGCATTTTGGTGCATCCACAATCTCTGATAGTCCTTAATCTATGTGGATAATATTCTCATCAACGGGAGCTCCTCTCACCAGAATCTCTTCCTCATTAGCTAAGCTTGATTCTGTTTTTGCTTTAACGAGACTTTGGGGTCTACTCTCCTAATTTTTTTGGGCATAGAGTATCTTATCTTGAAGTGTTCTATGCATCTAAGCCAAACCAAGTACACCTCTGACTTACTGCATCGCACAACAATGTTTAACACCAAAGCTGCCAAAATCCTAGCGTTGTTGGGCAAAATTTGTCGAAGTTTGATGGTGAATCCTCTGGAAGAGGTTCACTCAAGTATCGCAGTATCGTAGGTGCTCTTTCAGTACCTTATAATTATTAGACCAGGACATTGCTTTTTGCTGTTAATAAAGCATACCAGTTCATGAAACACCACCACACTAGCTCACTGGCTCTCTGTCAAAAGAATACTTCGCTATCTCAAAGGCACATTGGTTTTCATGATGGCTTGTTGCATCGACGAACTTCACCTCATTTGGACAATTGAAGGTTTCACAACGCAGAATTGGGGTGCTCAACCTGATGATCGCCGCAGTGCGAGTGGCTATCTTGTTTATTTAGGGGACAACCCTAGTGTTTATGGTCCTCCGCGACAAACAAAGGTAGTTTCTCGCAGCAAGTGCTGAATCTGAGTATGAGGATTTGGTTTTAGCTAATACTGGAAATCATATGGATACAGGCCTCCTACAAGAGTTATGTGTTTCTACCACCTGCTATTCCTCTCCTATTCTAGTATGATAATATCAGTGCTTATCACCTGGCGAAGAATCCTGTTTTTCATGCCCTGCACAAGCACACCAATATGAGATTGATCTCCATTTCAATTCGTGACCAAAGTTCTCAAGGGCAAATTACAACTACAGTTTGTTCCTACTGAAGAACAACAGCTTGATTTACTAACTAAGCATCTCACAAGTGACAGGTTTTGTTCTCTCAAAATCTCAATTATGCAGTTGTCCCAGCCCTTTCACTTGCAGGGGGATGATAAACCACTCACTGGAAGAGTCTGTTACGTAGCAAGGAGTTAGTTAAAGTCAGTTACATATAACTTATGTAACTGAAAGTTTGTTATCAAAGTTCGTTAGTTATGTTTAGTTAAGCAGCTGTGCTGGCAGTTATTCTTCTTTTGTTATATTCCGTTTTCTTGTAATAGACTCTAACACGACTTGTATATATATATTATGTGAACATCTCTGAACTATTAGTAGAAAACAGAGATTAATATTTTCTCAAATTCTATCTGAGACAAGATCATCACAGTATTTTTCGCCTATTTCTTCCATCTCCTCAACGCTCTGGGCTGGACTAGAAAACCATGTGCCATCCATTCAGTGATTAATCCATCCTTAGTGAATAACAACCGCTTGGGAAAATATTGCACAATAAGCAAACAACGTTTTTTTAAGAGTGTGAAGGGAGATAATAATAGCTCAATGTTAGAGCTGGAGGGATGTTTTCATTCGACGAACCCCACATACTTTGATTACGTTGAGCATGGGAGCCTCTGGAATTGAAACCACAGCTGCGGACATTCTTTCAATAGAAAGCATCGATAAAACAGAGGAAGGTGACACTAGGCAAGGGCATTTGTTAACTCGGGACAACCAGCTAGGCAGAGCCTCTGCAAGATGAGGAAAGAACAGCTACATCTGTATTCCCATTCCTGCCATTTTTTCATCCCCTTGAACTTTAATATTTGAGGGATTTAAATGGCTTCTTCATCGAAGAGTCACTTCCATAGAGCTCAGAGCCAACTGCCCAACGACTTCATCAATCCTTTAATTTGGAGCTCTTTCTAGAGATGAAAGCTGCCCAGTGGAGGTAAGGAGATGCAGTTCTTACATCCAGAAAGAGTCAATCCTACATATTTGAGAAAGAAGAGTTTTCAAGCCAGCTGGAAACGTTGTACCCGTAACCAATAATGGGCAGATTCTTTCACATCTTAGAAGGTCCAATCTCTCAAGTAACGTTCTCTCTCGTTGCCGTGTGTCATCCGTATTGCAATCCAACGTCATTCCCAAACTCCTCATCTTCTTCTTACCTTCAAATTGCATCCAGAGCATCTTGAGCATTTGCAACATCTCTGAGATTCCGAATAGAAAGCTTTTTTCCTGTAATGTGAGAGCTTCCAGCCAGCTCTTTCACATGCTAGAGCACCGCTCTCTTTTCCCACAATGTAATATTGCAAAGTTCGAAGCTTCGTGAGTTCCCCATTTTTTGGTGGCATCTCTTTCAAATTTGTCCCTTCAATATCAAGATGTTGTAAGTCGACCAAGTTGGAAATGTTGGATGGCAACTCCATGAGATATCGACACTCTTTTAACAATAGAGTTTGCAAATAGTACAAGGTGCACAACATTTGCAGGTAACCTTTCAATGGCGGTGTAAGAAAGGTCCAAGTGCCGCAAATGTTTCATGTTGCCAATGAAATTTAGCAACTGAGAAGAAATATCGTGTAGATAACATAAAGATAGCATTTGCAAGCGCTTAAGATTTGGCAAGATGTCATTCAGTGCCTCACTATCAGCTTCCCCAAAAAAATTCAGCGGAAACAAGGCGCGCAAATGTTGGACTCCATGAATACTACGAAATATCCGAAGTCCTCCGCCATATGGTACCCCTGAAGTGATTGATAAATAACGAGACCTTTCTGGAAGCGAGCATGAATGTTCACCCTCCAACCCACAGCCTGATTCATTAATACCAAGCTTAAAGCAAAATTCTCCTGACACGTAGTCAGCTAAATCACTTATGAGGTCATGCATTCTGAAAATAGAATCACGAGTTGATCGCTGGAAAAGTGACCTGGAGACAAGATCATCAAAGTATTTTTCACCTATATCTTCCATCTCCTCAACGCCTCTGGGCTGGACTAAAAAAACCTTGTGCCATCCATTCAGTGATTAATCTTATGCTTCTCGATTTTAGAACCCTTGGAAATATTGCACAATAAGCAAAACAACGTTTGAGGTGTGAAGGGAGATAATAATAGCTCAATGTTAGAGCTGGAGGGATGTTTTTCATTCGACAAACCCACAAACTGTTAATGGTTATCTTCTCCCATTGCTTGACATCTCCTACGGAGTGCAAAAGGCCCCCAAGAGTTTTCGCTGCCAGCGGCAAACCATTGCACTTTCTCACTATTTCTCTGCCATATGCTTCCAAGTGTGAGACTGCTCCAGAATTTACACCCCTAAATGCATCCCTTGCAAACAACTTCCAGCAATCTTCATCGCTGATCACATTCAAGCGGTGAGAGGGGATGACAGTTTGCGTGACTCTTGCTACATCTTCATCCCGTGTTGTCACGACAATCTTACTTCCTTGCTCCACATACCGCAAAGGTAGCAGTAATTTATCCCATTCATTGTACTTAATGTTCCACGCGTCATCTAGAACAAGAAGAAGTTTTTTCCCTTTCACTGCCTCCATTAGAGATTCATCTGGTTCTTTGGCGCGGCAAGTACTTGCGTTGATCTTTTCAAGAATATCCTTAATAATCCTGGCAACATCAAATTGTTGAGAAGCCCAGACCCAGGCCTTGAGTTGGAAGCACTCATCTACCTTTCTGTCGTTGTAGATAAGCTGAGCAAGAGTGGTTTTACCAATCCGCCCATACCACAAATAGGAACCGCACATAAATTTGAGCCATCGGTGTTGTGTTGTGTCAACAAGTGCTTCATTATGGCTTCCTTATCAGCATCCCTTCCATATACATGAGATTCATTAACCAGTGGAGTTGTTTTCTCTGACAATGGTCTCCATCCACCAGTACCTTCTATGTGGCGCAGATCACCCTTGTGTTTAACTAAACGGTCAAGCTTCTCAAGGATCTTTTGTAACTCTGCTTCCATCTCTTTCATCCTTCTATTAGCTGGATTTGGAAATGTAAACAGATTCCCTCCCTGCAATGGTGGACTAAATATATGAGATAGAATTCAGTATAACATTATGATTTTTTAATATCAAAAACATAAACATTAAGATTTTTACATCTAGAGAATTAATAAGTTTTCTTTCTATAGATCTTTTTCAAGAATTTACAATTGTTGATGCTAACTTAATGCACGCAGTAAAATTCAAGTTTTAAAAAGATAGTGATTAAATGTCATTAGTGATTTTCATAGCCCTTATTATATTATATTAAAAGTAAAGTATTTATTTTTAATACTTAAACAAAGATATGAAGCTTTCATGTATAAAATATCATTTCAGAGTCTAATTGTGCTAATAAAAAATCAGTGCATAATTCTTGGTGATTATTATATATATATATACTAAGAAATTTAATATTTATAATAATGGGTTTTGAATCTCGTAAGTCCTAATTATTCATCATTAAAAAATATTGAAAGACAATTCAATTTTATATCCCTTATTTTTTCAGAACAATTAAAATTTATTTATGCTCTTATAAAAAATATATAATTTAATTAAAATTGACAAAAATTTATATAAATAATTCAGATTTTAAAAATCCAAAGCCCATGTTTAGAAAACTAGCTAGTTAATAAATGAGAATTTTGCAAGCATAATTTCACCACAGACACCAAAAGCCAATAATATATATTAGTTGCTTAAAAATGAATACTCTTTTAATTAAAACTCACAGAAAGACAACCACCATGCCTGAAATTATTTTTATGAGGAAGCAAGGTCTATAAGTGCAAGAACTTATACGCTTACCTTGGATCGTAGATATTCATAATTAATCTCCTCCAATATGTCCTCGGCTTCATAGACAGCATGTTTAACATCATTAAGCCAGTTCTTCACAGCAAGCTTTGTAATCTGCTTCTCCTCCGCGTCGTCGAGTAGTCCGTTGACAGTATTCAGTGTTTCTTTCAGCTTTTCCAGAAGATCATCATCGAGTAATTCGTGGCTTTTGAAGAAGCGCAGAACCTCACGAGAGGCCAACCTGTCGACCAGAACCTCAATGAGAGCAGAGAGAATTGATCCTCCGATCAACTCCAGAGCCATGGTGGATTTTTGCAGAAAGGGTGAGGGTGGGAATATGTGAGAGAAAAGGAGTAGTGGAAAGCAGGAGGCTTGGTGGATTTTTGCGGAAGGGTGAGAAAGTGATTATGTGAGAGAGAAATGATAATTAAGCCACTGAATTGCATGACGGGAATACGTAGACTATATAGCAAAAGAAGAGACAAGAAAATTATATTAATTATATTATATTGTATCAGCGCTCCACGATTCAGGTACAGGTATTATTGTTGTGTTTTATACTATATTAACAAATTTCAACAAAAATAAATAAATAAATTTGTTAATCGAAGAATAAAAAGATAATATATGTGTTTAATACAATAATTTAAAAATATATAAACTGTAAAAAAAAAACATGAATGTTAATTCAAGATTAAAATTTAAATTAAGAAGTTGATTTTTCTAATAAAAAAGAAAAACATAGATACATATAAATATTATAATAAAGGAAATAGAAAAGACAGCGAGACCATTTTTATAGTTAATTTTTATTTAATTATATGGCAATTAAAATAAATATTTGAAAAGAGTTTGGATGATTTAAATTTTTATAGAATTTTTTTTTTTCAAATTCTTCATCTCTTATATTATTTTCCTATTTTGAATACACAAATATTTTTTATTAATAAAACCCTTTTTTCAATTAACACTTAAAGATATTAAAACCGATATTCTCAAGAATTCTAATAATTTAAAATCCACGAGGAAAAAAAACGTTTCTTTGGTCAAAACTCCCTTTTCCTTATTTATTTGTTTTTTTATTTTGAAGAAAACATGTCTTTTTTTATTAGAAGCATTTTTTTAAAATAAAAAATCATCATGATTTGAAAAGAAAGTTTCAGTAAAAAAAATAAATTATGTCTTTATAATTTTTATGCACTTGTAAGGAAAAATAAAAGAATAATTAATTCACATAAAAAAAAAATTCACAATAACAAAAAATATATTTTATTCCTCTGTAAAGATTCATGTGCAATATTTAAAGGCCAAGTGAATGAAGCTCATGCGCACCCATGCTTTGAAAGGCTAGGCTCAAATGCTTGATTTGCTACATGATCAGCCTCTATTGAATCTAAAAGGTTAAGCTTTCTTGTTTATATATATATATATAAAGCATACAACATGTTATTTGTCTAATATTTTTTTGAAATAAAAAAAAATAACATGTTATTCACTTTAGCAAATAATATGTTGTTTGTCTAGGAGGAAATTAGAAATCAACATTTTGGACTACCAAACTCTTAAATTTCAACTTGTTTTTAACCAAAAATATATTGGGAACCTTAAAAAAAAAAACCATACAAAAAAACTTTATAAACACCAATTTGTCTTTTCTATCATGGTTAAACAGTAAAATCACATTGATTTAACTTATTTTAAAAGACAAATCTATTAACACTAAATTAATATTTATGTTCTTGAAATATGACTCACAAAATACTTCTTTGTTCTTTTTTTTTTCATCGTATTTTTCTCTCTATACTTGCTACATCAAGGAATTGAAATGTTAGGAAAATAAATTTTTAAAATTAAATATAAATAGCTAGCTAAAACAGGAAAAAAAAAAGGAACCACAGTGAACTTTAATGAGAATTTCCAAGAACAAAACTCAATAGTCAAAGAGTGAAACATGTGAGAAATGAAGTTTACAGCTAAAATATAACACATAAAATTAGCTCAAAAATATTTTTAAAAAAACTTCATTTGGCATTACTATTAATTAGAAGGTATTTGGTAAAAGGCTAAAAAAAACATGGGTGAAATTATCACATAAATAATAATTAAAATAATAGCAAATTTAAAAAGTGTAATTGTTGGCTTATAAAAAAGATTTTATATGTTTGAAAATTTTGTAGAATCTTCTCATTATTAACACTTTTAAATATATTTTTTTGATATAAATAACCAAACAAGTGTAAGCCTGGGCAATTTTTTTTATAATATAAGATCCTTGTTATTTGTGTAGCAAATGGATGATCCTTCCTTCTTCTTTTTTTTTTTTTTTTTTTCTTTTTTTATCAATATTCATTTTATGAATCAACATGATACAAGGGTCATGATGCATGTTTAGTAAAGAGAGCCCAGTCTCAATCAATATAGATTCTTTTTTTTGTGGTCACAAGGATGACAATCACCAAAAGAGGCTCCCCACACCATCACCCTCCACATGCTATTGATACGAGGCAGACAGTGGAGTCATGTCTTCAGAAAGTGAAAAGGGGTGCTATGCTACGGAGGAGGAGGGAGGGAGGGAGGGAGTGGGATTGTATCTGTTTCGGGTTGACTCGGCGGGTCAACCGGTTACTCCGGGCTAATTGCAAACCCGAATATTGAATGAAACAGAACCAGCCAAGGCCCTGGGTCACCCAAAAAAAAATTTAAAAATATATTTTGATATTTTATATAAAAACAATTAAGTAAACA
Source organism: Populus alba (assembly GCF_005239225.2). Taxonomy (NCBI): domain Eukaryota; kingdom Viridiplantae; phylum Streptophyta; class Magnoliopsida; order Malpighiales; family Salicaceae; genus Populus; species Populus alba. The sequence goes on along the minus strand of NC_133300.1, from coordinate 2,480,922 downwards.
ATCCATGTGGATATAGGCTATACATGCGGTAAACAATTAAGTTTAAAAGATTATTTATATAGTAAATTTTAAAATGAGTTAGTAACCAACTAAAAAATATGAAGAAAAAAAATAGATCTCTGTCAGGTTTTTGTAAGATCACCGGGTTCCGGATTGACTCGGCGGGTTGACTGGTTTCTCCAAACCAGACCCAATGCTTTTGGGTTAGGCTACCTAGTCAAACTCAACAACAATTTTTAACTAAATACAGGAAAAAAACAATGCTCTCCACAGGTATAATAAGTCTATATCCACAGTACGCGGACAATGTTTTTCGCAAGTATAGTATAATAATAGCAAATTTTAAAAGTGTAATTGTTGGCTTATAAAAAAGACTGATGTTCTTACAAATTGAACGGTTAAATACTTGTGAAAAAATAAAAAAGGAGAATAATTTAAAGATGAACTTCAACTTTTCCATTGATTGAGCTTGTGTCTTTTGAAAAAGCCTAAAACCTCGGGAGAGGACAGCCTGTGGACCAAAACCTCATCAATGACAGCACAGATAATTGACCTCCACTCAACTCCAGAGCCATGGTGGATCTTCGCGGAAGGTGTGAGAGAGAAGGCCGCAGAAAGCAGAATCCAATGACTTGCATAAAGAGAACAAACATACATAATTTTAAAGGGAAAAAAAGAAAGAAAAGAAAAGAAAAGAAAAAAGACATCAATGTGGTAGTCTTCTTTATCAGCATGATTAAGGCATCAAACTTTTTTATTTTAGCTAAAATCTTGAATTAAATCTGGTAAACCGACATGTACAGCTGGTAAACCGCCCGCCATCATCATGGCTATTTTATTGAATTAAATCTTGTTTATTTTTATATTTTAAAATTATTTTAAAAAAATTTAATTTTTTTAAATTAATAATTTTTTAATATTTTAAATTATTTTAATACACTAATATCAAAAATAATTTTTTAAAAATAAAAATAAATTATTTTATAATGAATTTATTTAAAACGACAGTAGCGGTTGTTTCAATTTTAAAGCAAACTTTTTCTTCACCAAATTGAAATGAGTCCCTTTTTTAACCAAAACCCAGTGTTCAAAGCCTGCAAAAGTTTCAATCTTTTAAATTTACGAGTTAATAATATGTAACTTGTTAAATTGAATTAAAATTTAAAAATGAGTAAAAACAGATCAAATTCGGTCCAACTTGTTCAAACTCGATAAAATCGGTAAAATCAGACTAATTTTACGAGTTTGAAAAAACATATAAAATTATGTATTCTGATAATATGTACCTTAATATATTTTTTCTATTCTAATTGTTTTAGCACTATCGTTTAGAGGGGAAGAAAAGCTAAATTTTTAATTTTTCCAGCTTATTTATGAAAATATTAATAATGAGCCTGCATATTATTTTTAGTCTAATTGTTGATATTCTCTCATGGCCTACCTAAACTTTTAACTCAAGATAAAGCAACATGTTAGGAGGCACCTAGTGCACTTTCAACTCAATTAGGTGGTTGGATTGAGAGTCATGCTAGCATAAAACTAGTTAATATGTGATTTTATGTTGAAATTCAAATTTTCTTATTCAATCATTACTAGAAATATATAAGTTATTTTACTAATTTCTGGAGACTATATAATATATTTATTTTTCCATTTCACAATTTGTTTTATTTATAAATTTACTATAATTTCATGATAACATTACTGATTTTTAACCGAGGTTTACACAAACACTTTTTCACAAAGTTATTTGTTTACTTTTATATTTTATTTTTCATTATAATTCCTTGAAATTATTTTATCACTCTCAAAACACATTTATTTTATTTTATTTTAATTTTTCTATTCGTCGAAACCCCCATTACCAATTTTAGCATGATATATACTTCATTTGATGAAGGACAGATCGAGATCGAGTTTTAGTAGATGGCAAAATAATACAACAAAATTAATTAAGATCTAAAAAACTAAAAATTATAACCAACTAGAAAACCATGTGCCATCCATTCAGTGATTAATCCATCCTTAGTGAATAACCAACCCTTGGGAAATGTTGCACAATAAGCAAAACAACGTTTTAGATGTGAAGGGAGATAATAATAGCTCAATGTTAGAGCTGGAGGGATGTTTTCATTCGACGAACTCCACATACTTTGATTACGTTGAGCATGGGAGCCTCTGGAATTGAAACCACAAGCTGCGGACATTCTTCAATAGAAAGCATCGATAAACAAGGAAGGTGACTAGGCAAGGCATTTGTTAACTCGGGACAACCAGCTAGGCAGAGCTCTGCAAGATGAGGGAAAGCACCAGCTACATCTGTATTCCATTCCTGCCATTTTTTCATCCCCTTGAACTTTAATATTTTGAGGGATTTAAATGGCTTCTCCATCGAAGAGTCACTTCCATAGAGCTCAGAGCCAACTGCCACGACTTCATCAAATCCTTTAATTTGGAGCTCTTCTAGAGATGAAAGCTGCCCCAGTGGAGGTAAGGAGATGCAGTTCTTACATCCAGAAAGAGTCAATCCTACCATATTTGAGAAAGAAGAGTTTCCAAGCCAGCCTGGAAACGTTGTACCCCCGTAACCAATAATGGCAAGCTCTTTCACATTTTCAGAAGGCTCCAATCTCTCAAGTACTTCTCTCTCGTGCCGTGTGTCATCCGTATTGCCATCCCACGTCAATCCCAACTCCTCAATCTTCTTCTTACCCTTCAAATTGGCATCCAGAGCATCTTGAGCATTTGCAACATCTCTGAGATTCCGAATAGAAAGCTTTTTCCTTATATGTGAGAGCTTCCCCAGCTCTTTCATGCTAGACCCGCTTTCTTTTCCCACAATGTAATATTGCAAAGTTCGAAGCTTCGTGAGTTTCCCCATTTTTGGTGGCATCTCTTTCAAATTTGTCCCTTCAATATCAAGATGTTGTAAGTCGACCAAGTTGGAAATGTTGGATGGCAACTCCATGAGATATCGACACTCTCTTAACAATAGAGTTTGCAAATAGTACAAGGTGCACACCTTTGCAGGTAACGTTCCAATGGTGGTGTAAGAAAGGTCCAAGAGCCGCAAATGTTTCATGTTGCAAGATAGCATTTGCAAGCGCTTAAGATTTGGCAAGATGTCATTCAGTGCCTCACTATCAGCTTCCCCAAAAAAATTCAGCGGAAACAAGGCGCGCAAATGTTGGACTCCATGAATACTACGAAATATCCGAAGTCCTCCGCCATATGGTACCCCTGAAGTGATTGATAAATAACGAGTCCTTTCGGGAAGCGAGCATGAATGTTCACCCTGCAACCCACAGCCCGATTCATTAATACCAAGCTTAAAGCAAAATTCTCCTGACACGTAGTCAGCTAAATCACTTATGAGGTCATGCATTCTGAAAATAGAATCACGAGTTGATCGCTGGAAAAGTGACCTGGAGACAAGATCATCAAAGTATTTTTCACCTATATCTTCCATCTCCTCAACGCCTCTGGGCTGGACTAAAAAACCTTGTGCCATCCATTCAGTGATTAATCTATGCTTCTCGATTTTAGAACCCTTGGGAAATATTGCACAATAAGCAAAAACAACGTTTGAGGTGTGAAGGGAGATAATAATAGCTCAATGTTAGAGCTGGAGGGATGTTTTTCATTCGACAAACCCCACATGTTGCTATTGGATATCTTCTCCCATTCCTTGACATCTCCTTCGGAAATGCAGAAGACCCCAAGAGTTTTCGCTGCCAGCGGCAAACCTTTGCACTTTCTCGCTATTGCTCTGCCAAATGTTTCCAAGTGTGAGAATGCTCCAGAATTTGCACTGCTAAATGCATGCCTTGCAAACAACTCCCAGCAATCTTCATCGCTGATTACATTCAAGCGGTGAGAGGGGATGACAGTTTGCGTGACTCTTGCTACATCTTCTTCCCGTGTTGTCACGACAATCTTACTTCCGTGCTCCACATACCGCAAAGGGAGCAGTAATTTATCCCATTCATTGTACTCAATGTTCCACGCGTCATCTAGAACAAGTAGAAGTTTTTTCCCTTCCACTGCCTCCATTAGAGATTCATCTGGTTCTTTGGTGCGGCAAGTACTTGCGTTGATCTTTTCAAGAAGATCCTTAATAATCCTGGCAACATCAAATTGTTGAGAAGCCAGACCCAGGCCTTGAGTTGGAAGCACTGATCTACCCTTTTCGTCGTTGTAGATAAGCTGAGCAAGAGCGGTTTTACCAATCCCGCCCATTCCCACAATAGGGATCGCACATAAATTTGAACCATCCGTGTTGTGTTGTGTCAACAAGTGCTCCATTATGGCTTCCTTATCAGCGTCCCTTCCATATACAAGAGATTCATTAACCAGTGGAGTTGTTTTCTCTGACAATGGTCTCCATCCAGCAGTACCTTCTATGTGGTGCAGATCACCCTTGTGTTTAAGTAAATGTTCAAGCTTCTCAAGGATCTTTTGTAACTCTGCTCCATCTCTTTCATCCTTCTATTAGCTGGATTTAGAAATGGAACCCGATCCCTTACCTGCAATGGTGGACTAAATATATATGAGATAGAATTCAGGAAAACATTATGATTTTATATAATATCGAAACAAAAACATTTTCCTTCTACAGGTCTTTTTCAAGAATTTACGATTGTTGATGCTAACTTAATGTAATTAAGCAGTGAATCAAGTTTTAAAAAGATATTGATTAAATGCCATTAGTTATTTTCAAAAGCCCTTACTATATCATATTATTTTTATATCTATAATGAAATTAATTTTTTTAAATTAAAAATGGAAAAATAATTTTATTTTAAAAAATAATTGTTTTCAATTTATAATTATGCTAATAAAAAATCAGTGCATAATTCTTGGTGATTATTATATATATAATTACTAAGAAAATTAATATTTATAATAACGTGTTTTGAATCGTCGTAAGTCCTAATAATTCATCACTAAAAAATATTGAAAGACAATTCAATTTTGTATCCCTTGTTTTTTCAGAACAAGTAATATCCATTTATGTTCTTATAAAAAATATATAATTTAATTAAAATTGACAAAATTTATATAAATAATTCAGATTTTAAAAAATCCAAAGCCCATGTTTAGAAAACTAATTAATAAATGAGAATTTGCAAGCATAATTTCACCACAGACACCAAAAGCCAATAATATATATTAGTTGCTTAAAATGAATACTCTTTAATTAAAACTCACACAAAGACAACCACCATGCCTGAAATTATTTTTATGAGGAAGCAAGGTCTATAAGTGCAAGAACTATATACTTACCCGATTGCTGTCAGGTCGATCAATGTCCTTGGATCGTAGATCTTCATAATTAATCTCATCCAATATGTCCTCGGCTTCATAGACAGCATGTTTAACATCATTAAGCCAGTTCTTCACAGCACGATTTGTAATCTGCTTCTCCTCCGCATCGTCGAGTAGTCCGTTGACAGTATTCAGTGTTTCTTTCAGCTTTTCCAGGAGACCATCGTCGAGCTTGTGGCTTTTGAAGAAGCCCAGAACCTGACGAGAGGCCAACCTGTCGACCAAAACCTGAATGACAGGAGAGAGAATTGATCCTCCGATCAACGCCAGAGCCATGGTGGATTTTTGCAGAGAGGGTGAGGGTGGGAATAAGTGAGAGAACAAGAGAAGTAGAAAGCAGGAGCCTTGGTGGATTTTTGCAAAAGGGTGAGAGTGTGATTCTGTGAGAGAGAATGATAGTAGTAGAAAGCTAATTTAAGCCACTGGATTGCATGAAGGGAATACGTAGATTTTAAAGGAAAAGAAGAGGCAAGAAAATTATATTAATTATATTATATTGTATTAGCGCTCCACGATTAAGGTACTGGTATTATTGTTGTGTTTTATAGTATTAATAAATTTGTTAATTGAAGAATAAAAAAGATAATATATTTGTTTAATACAATAATTTTAAGATTAAATTAAGAAGTTGATTTTTCTAAGAAAAAGTAAAAGATAAGTACATATGAAAAATATATGTTAAGTGCGTATTGAAAAGAGTCATGTTAGTCGACGATAATATTATGGATGCATTAAATATTATAATAGAGGAAATAACAAAGACAGCGAGACCATTTTCATAGTTATTTTTTTATTTAATTCTATGGAAATTAAAATAAATATTTGAAAGAGTTTGAGTGATTTAAATTTTATATAAAAAAAATATTTTTGCCAAAATCCTCATCTTCTATTTTCTTTTTCCTATTTTGACTAAACACGTTTTTTTTATTAATAACATGATTTTTTCAATTAAAACTTAAAGTAATTAAAATCAATATTCTTAAGAATTCTAATAATTTAAATTCATAAGGAAAAAAAATATTTATTTGGTCAAAATCCCCTTCTCCTTATTCATTTGTTTTTTATTTTGAAGAAAAAATGTTTTTTTTATTAGAAGCATTTTTCTAAATAAACTCTTCATGATTTGAAAAAAAAAAGTTTCAGTAAAGCAGAAAAAAAAAATCATGTCTTGATAATTGTTTATGCACTTTTTAGGAAAAAATAAAAGAATAAATAATTCACAGAAACAAAATAAAAATTCACAATAACAAAATATATATTTTATTCTTTTGTAAAGATTCATCTGCAATATTTAAAGGTCAAGTGAATGGAGCTCATTGGCACCTATGCTTCAAAGGCTAGGCTTCAATCGCTTGATTTTCAGAAATGATCAGGCGCCTTCTGACCTAGAAAATCAGGCTTTCGTGTTTTTCTAATTATAAATAAAAAAAAACATAAAACATGTATCTAAGTTAGTTTTTAGTAGAACAAATAACACGTTGTTCACTTGGATAGATAACATGTCATTATCTACTAGAAAATTAAAATCCAAGTTTTTGGACTACCAAAACTCAAATTTCAACTTTTGTTCAACCAAAAATATCTTGGAACCTTACAAAAATAAAACCATACAAAAAAAACTTTATAAACACCGATCTATCTTTTACAACATGATTAAAATGTAAAACTACATTCATTAAACTCCTCTTAAAGACAAAATAAAAACAACGTCATTTTAGTAAAAAAAAATAAAAAGTTAATAAAATTCAACGAGTTTGCAGTCGGGTCACACTGATTTTTTCTTCCCCTGTTTTTTCTTCAACCCGACCTGCTTCCAGCCCCAAGTCGACCCGCCAGACCGGGTTTCAAAACTATGGGTAAAATTATCACATAAATAATAATAATTATTACTAGTTATGTGACCCGCAGTGAATATTTTTATTTTTCATAAAAACTTATCTATGTAGGTTTTTTCGATGCATTTTGGTAGTTCAAAAAACATAACAAATCAAAAAGTTTATGCACATATGTAATCAAATAAACTAAGAATTATGTTCGTTAATAAATCAATAAAAAAATATTAATAACACCTAAAAATAAAACTTGAAAAACTGAAAGACAAATGTAGATCAGGATACTGAATCTTGAAAAAAAAACATTAAATTGATTGAATAAAATAAAAGAAAAAAAAAAACATGTAAGGCTACACAATAAATATTTTTTATTTTTCAAAAATATAATTTATCTATATAAAATATAAAAACAAAACCAAAGATGAACAAAAAAAACCACTCCGAAAATTAAACACATAACAAAAAAAATTAAATTTTTTAAAAAAAGGCCCCTGAACAAAATAAAATAGAGGAGTTTTGGTGTATTTTTCAGTTTTTAGTTTTTTTAACCGCTCACGTCACTTTATTTCATTTCAATTGCATTATTTAAAGTTATATTTTTCATGGAAACCATAGTTATCAAACCCAGCCTAGAGGTTGACCTGACTAAGGGGCCGAGTCCCGCGTTCCATGGGTTGACTCGGGTCAACTCAGAAAAATTAAAAAAAAATATTTGAGGTTTTAATATTTTATATGAAAAAAATTTAGAAATAATCCATGTGAATATACGCTATACATGTTGTAAACAATTAAGTTTAAAAGATTATTTCAAAAGGTTTTTTATCCCACTTTGAAAAGATACTATCTTATTCTTTTAAGTTGAAGTATTTAAATCAAAAGGTTTTTTTATCCTACATTGAAAAAACATTACTTTTTTTCTTATAAAACATAGAGTATTTTTATTAAAAGGCTTCAAATCCCACATTGCAAAAATAAAAATATTATTCTAATATTTATATATAGTGAACTTTGAAATAAGTTAGTAACTAACGGAAAAATATGAAGAAAAAAAAAAGAGGTCTCTAGATATGTTGTAACCCATTTTTGGGTCCCCGCAAAAAAATAAAATAAATAGCCAAAGAAGGTTAGAAAAATGACAAGAGGCAGAAGCGCTCGGAAAATGGTCAGAAAATTTGTCAAGGAGTATAAAGATACAAAGATTGGATTTTTGACAAAATATTCTTGAAGGATGAGAACCCTATTGAGAAGAAAATTTTGAATTTTGAGGAGAGAAGCCCAAATTTGGATGTTTATGGGTTTAATTGATTTTTTATTGGATTTATAGGGGATTTGATTGCAAGAAAATTGATTTTTTAAGTCAATTTGGGCTTTAAATTGAAGAAATTAAAGTTCTGGGGCCAAATTATGATTTTTAGGAATTTATTAAGTCAAATCAGGGGCTTAATTGCATAAATATTGAAGTTTAATGGCCAATTAGGGGTTTAATTGTGAAAATCCGAAACCAGGGACCAATTTGGAAAAGGCGCAAAGATAGGGGGGCTGTTTGGAGTTGATTGAGGGGCCTAATTGAAGAAATTGGAAGTTTATTGATCAATTGAGGGCTAAATTGCATAATTTAGAGGCCAAGGACCAAAGTGGAAAAGGCAGCCAACTTGGCGGACAAGACCGAAATTGTCAGGGACGCAATTGAAAGGAACAAAAATAATTGGGGGACTGATGTGAACGTTGGCGCATTTCTGGCGCCAAATTTAAATGAAACGGCGCGTTTTCTCCAAAACGACGCCGTTTCATGCGTTTTAAAAAAAAAAAAAAAAAAAAAAAGACCAAACGGTGCCGTTTTGAACGGCACTGTTTCTCTTCTTCTTCCCCCCCGCAGGCGTAGCAGAGGAGAGGAAAACCGGGGTTTTTGTCCCCGCCTCTCTCCTCACGTGCCATGGCCCGACGCCCCACACTTTGGGACCCCCGAAGCCGAAGCCGATGGCCGACCACCCGCCGCGCCACCGAACCCGAGAGAAGCACCTTGGCAGCGGCGCCTGCCGACCGACCGACCAGCACGCCTTGTTCCCCCATGCATGCCCCGATATTGCCTATAAATAGAGAAGAAGCAGAATGGAAAAAAAAAAAAAAGGGGAGGGGACCCGAAAGAAAGAACCCGAGACAGTTAGAGAGAGAGAGAGACCGAAAGAGAGAGAAACCACAAAACTTACGAAACCGTGACTGAAAACCCATGGTTTGAAAAGCTTGGGATAGTTGAAACCGAGAGGGGACATCCAGAAGTTGAAGCAGAAGCGAGCGAACCGAAGGTGTGGTCTCGGTCCACTTGGAAACCACCGTGAGCTAAGCTGCTGCCATCGCCGCCACCGCGGCCTCCGCCAGCAAGTCGCCATCTCCGCTGCGCCAGGTACGCCATTCTGACCCCTTGCATTTTTTTTCTTAGGCCGGTGTAGTTTGGCCTCCTGCATGCAGAATCGTTTCTGCATGCAGGAGGCATGGGGGGGAAAATAATTCCCCCCCGTTCATTTCCTTTTTATTGGGCCAGACAGTGTCTGGCCCAATGATATGGGTCAGGGCCGGCCCGACCCAGACCAAAGCAGGTTACTGTTGGGCCGAGTCCGGCCCAACAATTTTTGGGGCTGGAGTCCGGCCCAGTTAGTTGGGCCGGCCCAGCCCATTTTAATGTATTAATATATTTATAAATATATTATTATTATATTATTATATTATTATATTATGCATGTGTGTGTATATATTTTTTTTTTCTAAAAAAAATAAAAAAAATAAATAAAAAATAATAAAAATTTTGAAAAGTAAAAAAATATATTGTTGTTCTTGGTATATATTGATTTGTTTTTTTATTACTATGGGGATATAATTTCAGTATTTAAAAAACACCTGTTTTCGTAAAAAAGAAAAAAAAAATGTTTTGTTTTCATGCATACGGCCAATACACTAGCATGTTTTGAATGTTCTTATATAAAAAAAATATTGGAAGTTTTGAAAATGTGTTTTCGCATAGATTTCTTAAACACAAAATCATTTTCTTGCATTTGTGGATTTTACAACCCGTTTGTAAAACTCCAAAGGGTATTGGCCAATATTCCAAAAACTATAAAAATCTTATTTTGGGAGGAGAAGTTGTGATTATTGTTCACCGCTAATGTTTGGATGAAGAAATCCTTAAAAGGACGAACATCCAAAATATTATCGGAAGTAATAAATCAACGCACCGGTTTGAAAGAAGCTTTGGCTGCGATCGAGAATATTTCAAATTTAATTTTTTTTTTCCACGGTTTACGAGCTGTGAAAAGTAATTTTTTTTAGAAATTATGAAATTTTCTTCGTTCTTTTTATTCTCTTTTCCTTGCGATTTACGAGTTGACGGGATTAGAAAACACCAACACCATAGACTATAGAGCAAACCAAGCACCAAGCAGCTTACCTTAGGTAGGGCGTATTAGGGGTGCTAGTACCTTCCCTTTACGCAACCAGTCCCTTGCCTTAGAATCTCTGAAAGACCAGTTAGGGTTCCTAGTGACCAAATACTAGGTGGCGACTCCAAAGAACCAAATCCTTAGAACACAACGAAAATCGCCAGCCGATGTCGTGCCTTTATAAATTTTTTTGTGGGGGGTGTGACAGAATGGCGACTCCACTGGGGATGTTAGGACTAAGCTTGATTTGTTTGTTTTTGTTTGTTTGTTTATGTTATATGTTATTGGTTTTTGTTTTCTTATGATGTTTTGTTTAAAAGCTTTAGCATATATCTTTACATTCTATAATACATGCCATAGTCATGCATCACTTTATTATTATTATTATGTTTTTGGAGGGCACACACATGTAACTCTAAGTTTAAGTGGGGGACTAGCAGCTTGCCTTATGACTTGAGTCAAGGCTTAAGTTTTGTGTAAACCCCAACTCTTTGCTGAGTGTTTAGACTGATAGTGATTGGTACACGTGCCATCCCACTATCTGCTGGACCTCCATATCGCCTTTACGAGGGTGATCACTGGAACAGCAAGAGACCCTCTTTTAGAGACCTAGTAGTAAACCTACCCTATGTCTCACGTAAAAGAACTAGAACCTATCCTTAGGGTGTATGCTCCGATATAAATCTTTTGCATCGAAACAAGACTAACCCCCCATGCATTTTGAATTGCAGGATTTGTGAACGAAATGACCATCACCAAATCTTCCATAGAGTATGGAAAGAATTCTGAACTATCACAATTGATTGAAGGAGACTGCCTTAGAAGCGATGCTAAGAAGATGTCGCCAATCAAGAACCTGAATTGCATATTGAATGAGCGTGAACAAGTTAACGACTCATTTTCAGAATGTGGATAAAGATGCATTTTTTGTAGGAAATACGGACGTTTTGATGGAAATCGCAAAGGTAGAAGTTTTTAAGCCCAGCTGTGCGAGCATTAGTTCATTTTTTGTGGGATCCAGAACTACCGATGTTTCTCCTTTGGAAGCGTAAGACTTGTGCCCCCCACGATTTGAGGAATATGGATTGTTGACCGAGTTTCCGAATGACCTGTATCGGATTTATTCTCCTTTGAGATCCGACAAGATCATCCCTGAGCTGTCAAAACTGCTCAGAATCTCCAACTTGGAAAAGTTGCAAGGATAAAGCTCGACAAAGAACGCGAAAAGTCGAAGTATTTGGACGAGAAGCTAGTAGCAACGGAAAAGCACAAGGATCGAATCGACACCAACAACATTGCTTTGAACAGAACAAACATGTTGCTCATAGAAAAAATGACCAAAACCGATGAGCAAATGGATGAAGCTGATGCACATGCTCGAATTATTAGAATCAATGCACGGAATGTGGGAGGAGACATCATTCGCTATCGCCGAAGCCTAGCCGAAACCGATGCCTTTTTAGGGAAGATTGAGAACCGCGGCTTTGCTTTCTTACCTTTGGCTAAGGAGTTTATGGAGGAAAGAGATTAGCATGTTGTATTTTTTAAAAAATGTATTTTTATCCAAGCATTAATGAAAAGGGCGTTGACCCATCTTCTCTTATGCCAAATCTGTCTCTTGGTGAACATGATTCTAGCAAAACGACTCGAAAGGCAGAACTTCTATCAAAGCAATGTGACAAGAGAATGCTTATAATGGGATGGTTATTTTTTTCGTTCACAATAAACATGCATGCATCCATCACAATCATACATTTTCTCATACATCTATGCATGCATCTCCAGATCGTGAACATAGGTCCCACATCCAGAGTCCACCAAACCGGTCCAGATCAAGAATGGAAACGAGAAAAAGAGCTAGTTTAGAGTCACACTACCAGACCGAGTGGAATCCGTGAAAAATGAAGTTTCCCGGTTGACCAATCTGCTTGAGCAACTTTTAAAAGCCAAGAATGGGGAGGGAAATCTACCCAACCACCTATAGGAGCACCGTCGGCCCTGTCCCGGGGGTATCTCAGAACATGGGGGCAGATTCAGCAACGGGGCAGCACTTTACACCTGTTATTTTCCCATTCAGCCCCCTCAAGCTCATATCACTGTAGATTTTAACAGCCGAGGGGCCTTCCGATAATAGGTCCACGGGTTTTGTGAATGATGACAAGATATAGCATTAGAAGAAAGGTTAAGAGCAGTTGAGGGAAATGATTGTTTGACCCCCTGCGAACGTCGAAATATGCTTGGTACCTAACCTCACGGTACCAAAAGATTTTAGGATACCAGAGTTTATAAAGGTATACTGGGTTGGAATGCCCAAACACTCACCTTCGATCTTATTGCACAAGATGGCTGAAGTAAATTCATGACGATAAGTTAATGATCTACTTTTTCCAAGACAGTCTATCGGGATCTGCGCTAAGTTGGTACATGAGGCTGGATAATGTCAAGATTAAGAAATGGAAGGATTTAGTGGAGGCTTTCCTAAAGCAATACAAGTTCAATTTGGAAATTGCTCCAGATCAAACGAGCCTATGTCGATGGAAAAGAGAAGCAAGAGTCAGTGAGGGCTTATGCACAAAGATGGAGGGACGAGGCACGCACGTGCAACCCCCTTTGATAGAAACGGAGATGGTGACTTTGTTCGCCAATACATTCAAGGCACCTTACTATGAGCATTTAATGGGTAGCTCATCTCAACATTTCTATGATGTTGTACGTGTGGCGGAAAGAATCGAGCAAGGATTAAAGCAGGGCACATAGCAGAGCCTTTAGAGAAGAAAAGGTTTTATGGGAAGGAAAAGAGAAGGGACGTTAAAACAATTTGGAAGGCGGATTATAAAGGCAAGAAAGTAAATTTCCACAGCCACAAGCACCTACTCTCAATCCCACGCATAAACTTTAACCAATCTTTTCACCTAACGAACAAATAACCAACCAAACTATCAAAATCACTACCAAAGAGCCCACTCAGGATACACCTCAGAACAATTGCCACCATTACCCATGCCTTTGAAGGACAATGTATGCCAAACTTTTAAGCATTGGGCAAGTAGCTCCTATCCCTACACTACCGCTACAACCGCCAATTCCCAATTTGGTACAAGCCCGATTTGACTTGCGAGTACCACGGGGGTAATCCTGGGCATGGGATTGAAACCTGCTATGCATTCAAGAAGAGGTTATTGGAGCTTATTAAGTTAGGATGGGTATCCTTCGAAGACAAGCCCAATGTTAATTCAAACCCATTGCCTAAACATGTTCCAAACAGTGGCGGAATAGGCATGATCGAAGTGGGAAATCAATGCAAGGTGTTGAAGGTGCCGATGAAAAGGTTGTACGACATGTTAGTACAATCAGGATTTCTAGCGGTGAAGGAGGTAAGCCAATTGGAGAGGGGGACTACTGTGAGTTCCATGGAAGAGAAGGACATCACATTGAGGATTGCACCGAGTTTTGCGAAAAGATTGCTAAAATGTTGAGGATGGGACAATTAAGGATTGAACCAATGGAGAGCAGGTGTGAAGTAAGTATGACGGAAGGTCAAGATCAGATGGCAGGAGTTTGCAGGGTTCAACAGACTGCTAATGGGCCCCAGGCTGATCTTGGTTAAACCGTCCTGCACAAAAAGAGAATCACAATGCCATGCCGTAAAATTATGGGTATGCCTCCAACGTTCGAGCTCCTCTTCCTTTGTTCCAGACGGAGATTAAGTGGTTTGACCAGAAGTGGTGTTGCTTTACGCCTGAAGAATGGAGGAAGGAAAAGGGTAAAGAAGTGGTAGATCTGGACAAAGCACCAGAAGTTAATAAGCCAGTAACGGAAGAGGAATCAAAATGAATTTTTGAAGTTGATCAAGCCATAGCGAATATTTGCATAGTGGATCAACTAAAAAAGACTCCAGCTCGGATTCTCCCTTATGTCCTTGATACTCAGCTCTGAGCCGCATCGAAATGCCTTGCAAAAGGTATTAAATGAGGCATATGTACCCCAGGACATTGAGCATAAAACTATGGAGCATTTAGTGGGGAGGATCCATGCAACTAATTACCTCTATTCACATCTATGAGCTTGATACTGAAGGTACCTGGACACAACAAGCCTTTATACATCACGGTTAGGTGCAAAGACTGCCTCGTAGGGAAGGTGCTCGTTGATAATGGCTCGGCCCTGAACGTATTGCCCAAAGCACATTCTGGAGGAAACTGCCGATTGATGAATCTCATATGAAGCCAAGTACTATGATGGCCAGAGCATATGATGGCTCACCTAGGCCAATACTTGGGACTTTAGAAGTGGAGCTATATGTTGGGAAACGCAAATGTTCTTAGTGACAACTTCAGGTTATGGATATTCACTCTTCCTATAGTATGTTGTTGGGAAGACCTTGGATCCACGCAGCGGGGGCAGTAGCTTCATCATTACACCAATGTCTGAAGTACATCATGAATGGGATGTTAGTAACCGTCAGGGCTGAGGAGGCAATAGCCCATGACAAGAAATGTGGCTGTGCCTTTCATCGAAGCGGAGGATTGCAAGGATAACAATATCCATGCTTTTGAGATCGTGAACACTGACTGGGTACCAGAAAACACCGTGTTAAGAAGACCAAGGATCTCAGAAGCGGCAAGGATGGCAAGTCTATGTTTCTTGAACCGTGGGGTCCCACTTCGATATAACCTCGCTTGCGGAATACCAGAAGGGGCTAATCCGACAAGGAAGAGAAAGGCTGATCAAAGATTTGGGCTAGGATATCAACCTAACCAAGATGATTATCGTTGGGCTGCTGATCGGAGAAGGACAAGAAGGATGGCTAGAATTAAAGGAAGAGATCTTGAAGAAGAACAGCTGGAAATCCCTCCCCTTAGCGTATCATTCCCAAGAGCTGCATACATAGTGCAATATGATAAGGGAGCTGAAAGCCTGGGTCTAGAGCTGGCAAATATGAGCATAAACACCTTGGAGGGGAAGGAGAAGGAAAAAGGTGATGCGAAAGAAATAGCAAGAAAAGAAGATGAAGTGCTGCCACAACTGACTATCCATACACTAGAAGAAGTCTCCGCCAAGACCTGTGTGCGCAAGCTGGCTCCAGGCGAAAAGTTTCAGAATTGGGTGACACAAGAAGCTCCAGTGGTTTTCAAAATGTAAACCAACCTTTGTTTGCCTTAGAATGTTTTTGTCATTTGCTTATGCTTGCTTTATTTTCTCTAGTTGACAATCGAGGCTCATGATGTCAGCTAGATTCTATGTTTGTCATGGAGCCCACCTTTTCCCTTTGAATAAATGTGAGATCATGCACTTTTTCAAAATTGATTATTTATATATGCATTTTACACCAAGCACTTCCCGCTTTCAGGAATCCTGAAAGCGGATCTCCTACAACATCACATACATCTAGCATCAAGAATAAATGGCCAAACTTGAACGAGCATGTAATATCTATGGAAGAAGAAGAGTGGGATGAAAGCAACATCAGTGAATTCACCAGGCTAGTAGAACAACAGGAACAGACTTGGAAGCCTGCCACCGAGGAACTTCGAAACTATCAATGTGGGCAATGGTCAGCTCAGGAAAGAGTTGAAAAGGTACCTTAATTACTTCTGAACAAAGGATAAAACTGATCACCCTATTACAAGAATATTCGGATGTCTTTTGCTTGGTCATATGAAGATATGCCCGGTTTGGATACAAGTATTGTAGAACACAAGATACCGTTGGAAGAAGGGTATAAGCCAGTCAAGCAGAAACTGAGGAGGGCCCACCCGGACGTCTGGATCAAGGTCAAGGCAGAACTCGAAAAGCAATGGGATGCTGGCTTTCTAGAAGTAGTTAGATATCCGCAATGGGTATCTAACATTGTTGTGGTGCCTAAGAAGGAAGGGAAGATTTAGAGTTTGTGTAGATTTTCGGAATTTGAATAGAGCTAGTCCTAAGGATGATTTTCCTCTACCACACATAGATGTTTTTAGTGGATAACGCTGCCCGAAGTTCCACTTATTCCTTTATGGACGGTTTTTCAGGATACAATCAAATAAAAATGGCTCCCGAGGATAAGGCGAAAACAACTTTTGTCACACCTTGGGGGACCTACTGCTACAAGGTCATGCCATTTGGGTTAAAGAATGCGGGTGCAACATATCAAAGAGCAATGGTGACTCCTATTCCACGACATGATGCACAAAGAAATTGAGGTGTATGTAGATGATATGATTGCCAAGTCTAAAAAGGAACAAGATCATGTGGAAGTTTTAAGGAAGTTATTTGAGAGGTTGAGGAAGTATGAACTAAGGCTTAATCCTGCAAAATGTTTCATTCGGAGTTAAGTCGGGCAAGCTGTTGGGATTTGTGGTAAGCGATAGAGGTATAGAGGTGGATCCAGACAAAGTAAGGGCCATTCAAGCTATGTCATCCCCTAAGACGGAGAAAGAAGTAAGAGGATTCTTAGGAAGGTTGAATTACATTGCTCGATTTATAGCTCAGCTAAACAACAACATGCGAGCCTATATTCCGACTACTAAGGAAAAAGAACCCTGGAACCTGGAATGAGGAGTGTGAGGAGGCGTTCAATAAAATCAAGCATTATTTACAAAATCCACCTCTACTGGTGCCTCCTGTATCAGGGAAACCTCTAGTATTATATCTAACCGTAACTGAAGTAGCCATGGGATGTGTATTGGGTCAGCATGATGAAACCGGAAGGAAGGAAAGAGCTATTTATTACTTGAGTAAGAAATTCACTGAATGTGAGTCCAGATACACGGAGATAGAAAAGTTGTGTTGTGCATTGGTGTGGGCGGCAAAGAGGTTGCGACATTACATGTTATACTATACCCACTTGGTTGATTTCAAAATTGGATCCCCTGAGGTATATTTGTAATAAGCCTTTTCTCTCAAGTCGAATTGCAAGGTGGCAGGTTTTTATTAGCAGAATATGACATAGTGTACATGACAAGGAAAGCCGTAAAAGGGAGTGCCATTGCAGACCATTTGGCCGATAATGCTGTTGAAGATTACGAGCCTTTGGATTTTTGATTTCCCTGATGAAGATATATCGTCAATAGAAAAGGAAGAAGAGAAGACAGATTGGTGGACCATGTTTTTTTGACGGGGCAGTAAATGTACATGGTAACGGGGCAGGGGCGGTAATAATCTCTCCTAATAAGAACAATACCCAGTTTCGGTCAAACTACATTTTGAATGCACCAACAATACAGCTGAGTACGAAGCTTGTATACTCGGTTTAGAAGCGGCATTGGAGTTAAAGATAAAGAAGATAGATGTATATGGGGATTCAATGTTGATCATCTGCCAGGTCAAAGGGGAATGGCAAACCAAAGAGGAAAAGTTGAGGCCGTACCAGGAATACCTATCTATGCTAGCAAAGGAATTTGAAGAAATTAGATTCACCCATCTAGGAAGGGAGGGGAACCATTTTGCGGATGCTTTGGCCACACTAGCTGCTATGACTACCATTGACCTCAAATGCAAGGTACAACCGGTACACATTGATATTAGAAATGATCCAGCGCACTGTTGTTTAGTCGAAGGAGAGGTGGACGGACAACCTTGGTATTACGATATCAAGAATCTTGTGCGGAATCAGGAATATCCGGTGGGAGCTTCTAAAACGAATAAGAAAACCTTGAGAAGGTTGGCTATAGACTTCTATTTAGATGGAGAGATTTTATATAAAAGATCATTTGATGGTACCCTGTTAAGGTGTTTGGATGAGGCAGATGCTAGAAAGGCATTAAGAGAGGTCCATGAGGGGATTTGCTCAACCCATGCTAGCGGGCACATGATGGCAAGGAAAATCCAAAGGGCTGGTTATTTTTGGATGACACTAGAAAAAGATTGTATCAACTATGTCAGAAAATGTCACAAATGTCAAATTTACAGTGATAAGGTCAATATGCCACCAGCTCCTCTGTTTTAACTTAACATCTCCATGGCCTTTCGCGATGTGGGGAATTGATGTGATTGGACCTGTAACCCAAAAGGCGAGCATGGTCATAGATTTATCCTCGTGGCTATTGACTACTTCACAAAATGGGTAGAAGCCGGGTCATTTGCTCATGTGACACAAAAAAGTGGTGAAGAAATTTATTGAGAGAGATTTGATATGTCGGTATGGTCCCCCAGAACAGATTATAACTGATAATGCCCCAGAATTTCAACGGCAAGATGATAATAGAGCTCTGCACTAAATGGAAAATCAAGCATTCCAATTCTTCGCCATATAGACCAAAGATGAATGGGGCGGTAGAAGCTGCTAACAAGAATGTCAAAAAGATTGTTCAGAAGATGGTAGTCACCTATAAGGATTGGCATGAGATGTTACCATTTGCCCTTCATGCATATCGCACCGCAGTTCGAACCTCAACAGGGACTACCCCATATTCTTTGGTGTACGGTATGGAGGCAGTGATGCCTTTGGAAGTGGAAATCCCATCGTTAAGAGTGTTAATAGATTCTGAGATAGAAGAGGCCGAGTGGGCCAGAGTGAGATACGAGCAATTGAACTTGATCAGCGAAAAGAGGATGGCCGCAATATGTCATCACCAACTTTACCAGAAACGAATGGCTAAGGCGTATGATAAGAATGTTAGACCGCGTATGTTTCAAGAAGGGGATCTAGTATTGAAGAAAATATTGTCATTACCGGGAGATGATCGAAGCAAATGGGCACCAAATTATGAGGGTCCTTATGTAGTAACAAAGGCATTCTCAGGAGGAGCGTTGAAGTTAGCTAGAATGGATGGAGAAGACCTAGCTCGGCCTGTGAATTCTGACTCTGTAAAAAGATATTACACTTGATGTAGTTCCCTAAATTAATAAAGCAAAGTTTGGCCATTGATTTCTTTCCTTTTGTGCATTGATCTCACAACAATCATTTTTTTGCATTAATCCCAACAGTGCATCTCCTCACTCATTTAAAAAGTTTAGCATCGACTGAACGAATTTCTTCTCTATATAAAAGCTCAAACTAGGATCACACCTCTACACTGGGGGCAATACAAGATGTTTTATGAAAAGTTTTTACGGAAGCCTATAGATTTGAAAACCAAGCTAAAGCATTTGACAAAAGCAATAAAAGCAAGAACAAGTCTTACATTTGGAGAAAAGGGCTACTTGAGGAAAGTTAAATACTTTTTCTCCAAGAATATGATAAGAAAAAAAGGCAACACGAGAGATGAATCCGGCATACGACTTCAAAAGCACGCTCATGTTACGAGGAAGTCTCATGAACTAGAAAAGAGGATGGGGGCCTATGTTTCAAAACCAGGTACGAATGCATGCATTGCATCTAATCATAAAGTCATTGCACGGATGTTTTTTTATCGTTACAGGAGGAGATCTTAGTGCATTCCAACGAGATTGTGGACGAAGAAAGAATCATTGAGTTGAGTCTAGAACAGAAAGAAGAGAAAATAATATTTTTCAGACCCTGCCAGCAGGAAGAACGACATCGATAGCAATTGGTAAAAGGGAATCGTCAGATGAGATTCCAAGTTGTTTGGTTAAAAGAGATCGCAAGAAGGGATCTCATTTTTTCGATGAAGATCGCCAGAAGGGACTTCATATTTCAGCTTTGAATAAAAAGGAATCGCCAGATGGGATTCCAGGTTGTTTGAGATCGCCAGAAGGGATCTCGTGTTTCACTATTGTGGAGGTCGCCAGATGGGACCTCACACTTCACGTTGGTTAAAAGGAATCGCCAGATGGGATTCCAGGTTGTTTGAGATCGCCAGAAGGGATCTCGTGTTTCACTATTGTGGAGGTCGCCAGATGGGACCTCACACTTAATGTCGGTTAAAAGGAATCGCCAGATGGGATTCCAGGTTGTTTGAAATCGCCAGAAGGGGTTGCGCGTTTCACTATTTTGGGAGGTCGCCGGATGGGACCTCATACTTCATGTTTGTTAATAGGAATCCCAGATGGGATTATAAGTTTGATTAAAGGAGATCGCCAGAAGGGATCTCGCATTTCGATATTTTTCAAAAAGGGGTCGCCAGAAGGGACCTCATATTTCATTTTTGTTAAAGGGAATTTCCAGATGGGATTCCGATGGCCGAAGAGGATTTGTTGTAAAGAAAGAGTTTCAGATCGATCCAGCTTCGACCAGGTCAGTTTTCGGGAGTTTAGTTAGGACTATCTTTATAAAACTTACTGCGCAAAACCTTCGCTCCGTAAGCTCTATAAAGAGGGGGCATCTGTTGTAACCCATTTTTGGGTCCCCGCAAAAAAATAAAATAAATAGCCAAAGAAGGTTAGAAAAATGACAAGAGGCAGAAGCGCTCGGAAAATGGTCAGAAAATTTGTCAAGGAGTATAAAGATACAAAGATTGGATTTTTGACAAAATATTCTTGAAGGATGAGAACCCTATTGAGAAGAAAATTTTGAATTTTGAGGAAAGAAGCCCAAATTTGGATGTTTATGGGTTTAATTGATTTTTTATTGGATTTATAGGGGATTTGATTGCAAGAAAATTGATTTTTTAAGTCAATTTGGGCTTTAAATTGAAGAAATTAAAGTTCTGGGGCCAAATTATGATTTTTAGGAATTTATTAAGTCAAATCAGGGGCTTAATTGCATAAATATTGAAGTTTAATGGCCAATTAGGGGTTTAATTGTGAAAATCCGAAACCAGGGACCAATTTGGAAAAGGCGCAAAGATAGGGGGGCTGTTTGGAGTTGATTGAGGGGCCTAATTGAAGAAATTGGAAGTTTATTGATCAATTGAGGGCTAAATTGCATAATTTAGAGGCCAAGGACCAAAGTGGAAAAGGCGGCCAACTTGGCGGACAAGACCGAAATTGTCAGGGACGCAATTGAAAGGAACAAAAATAATTGGGGGACTGATGTGAACGTTGGCGCATTTCTGGCGCCAAATTTAAATGAAACGGCGCGTTTTCTCCAAAACGACGCCGTTTCATGCGTTTTAAAAAAAAAAAAAAAAAAAAGACCAAACGGTGCCGTTTTGAACAGCACTGTTTCTCTTCTTCTTCCCCCCCGCAGGCGTAGCAGAGGAGAGGAAAACCGGGGTTTTTGTCCCCGCCTCTCTCCTCACGTGCCATGGCCCGACGCCCCACACTTTGGGACCCCCGAAGCCGAAGCCGATGGCCGACCACCCGCCGCGCCACCGAACCCGAGAGAAGCACCTTGGCAGCGGCGCCTGCCGACCGACCGACCAGCACGCCTTGTTCCCCCATGCATGCCCCGATATTGCCTATAAATAGAGAAGAAGCAGAATGGAAAAAAAAAAAAAAGGGGAGGGGACCCGAAAGAAAGAACCCGAGACAGTTAGAGAGAGAGAGAGACCGAAAGAGAGAGAAACCACAAAACTTACGAAACCGTGACTGAAAACCCATGGTTTGAAAAGCTTGGGATAGTTGAAACCGAGAGGGGACATCCAGAAGTTGAAGCAGAAGCGAGCGAACCGAAGGTGTGGTCTCGGTCCACTTGGAAACCACCGTGAGCTAAGCCGCTGCCATCGCCGCCACCGCGGCCTCCGCCAGCAAGTCGCCATCTCCGCTGCGCCAGGTACGCCATTCTGACCCCTTGCATTTTTTTCTTAGGCCGGTGTAGTTTGGCCTCCTGCATGCAGAATCGTTTCTGCATGCAGGAGGCATGGGGGGGAAAATAATTCCCCCCCGTTCATTTCCTTTTTATTGGGCCAGACAGTGTCTGGCCCAATGATATGGGTCAGGGTCGGCCCGGCCCAGACCAAAGCAGGTTACTGTTGGGCCGAGTCCGGCCCAACAATTTTTGGGGCTGGAGTCCGGCCCAGTTAGTTGGGCCGGCCCAGCCCATTTTAATGTATTAATATATTTATAAATATATTATATTATATATTATTATATTATTATATTATGCATGTGTGTGTATATATTTTTTTTTTTCTAAAAAAAATAAAAAAAATATATAAAAAATAATAAAAATTTTGAAAAGTAAAAAAATATATTGTTGTTCTTGGTATATATTGATTTGTTTTTTTTATACTATGGGGATATAATTTCAGTATTTAAAAAACACCTGTTTTCGTAAAAAAGAAAAAAAAATGTTTTTGTTTTCATGCATACGGCCAATACACTAGCATGTTTTGAATGTTCTTATATAAAAAAAATATTGGAAGTTTTGAAAATGTGTTTTCGCATAGATTTCTTAAACACAAAATCATTTTCTTGCATTTGTGGATTTTACAACCCGTTTGTAAAACTCCAAAGGGTATTGGCCAATATTCCAAAAACTATAAAAATCTTATTTTAGGAGGAGAAGTTGTGATTATTGTTCACCGCTAATGTTTGGATGAAGAAATCCTTAAAAGGACGAACATCCAAAATATTATCGGGAGTAATAAATCAACGCACCGGTTTGAAAGAAGCTTTGGCTGCGATCGAGAATATTTCAAATTTAATTTTTTTTTTCACGGTTTACGAGCCGTGAAAAGTAATTTTTTTTAGAAATTATGAAATTTTCTTCGTTCTTTTTATTCTCTTTTCCTTGCGATTTACGAGTTGACGGGATTAGAAAACACCAACACCATAGACTATAGAGCAAACCAAGCACCAAGCAGCTTACCTTAGGTAGGGCGTATTAGGGGTGCTAGTACCTTCCCTTTACGCAACCAGTCCCTTGCCTTAGAATCTCTGAAAGACCAGTTAGGGTTCCTAGTGACCAAATACTAGGTGGCGACTCCAAAGAACCAAATCCTTAGAACACAACGAAAATCGCCAGCCGATGTCGTGCCTTTATAAATTTTTTGTGGGGGGTGTGACAAGATAGGAAAAAAAAAACACATTTGAGAAAGAAAGAAAAAAGGTCTCTACTGGGTTTTTGTCAAGTCACCTGAGTTTCAGGTTAACCCTTACTTCAGGCCAATTGCAGACCCAAATATTGAATGAAACAGACTCGGTCGAGGTCTCGGGTCACCTAGAAAATTTTTTAAAAATATTTAATGTTTTATTAATTTATATAAAAAAATTAAAAACTAATTCATGTGAATATAAGCTATACATGTTGTAAAAAAATTAACCTGAGTCTCAAAAGGATGGGAGAAAAAAAAAAGGAGAAGAAAGCAGAAGCCATGGTAGATCTTCGCGGAAGGTGTGAGAGAGAAGGCCGTGAAAAGCAGAATCCAATGAATTGCATAAAGAGAACAAACATACAACATTTTAAAGGGGGGGGGGGAAAAGACATCAATGTGGTAGTCTTTTTTATCAGCATGATTAAGGCATCAAACTTTATTTATTTAGCTAAAATGTTGTTGCTTTTAGCAGCCGCTACCTCTTTCAGAATTTCAGATTGAGGATTTTATAGCTTTGCTCTTTCAAGTGAAAATTTGTAATATATATATGAAAAAAAAAGCAACAATAATGTATAGAAAACAATGATAAATTATAAAATGATTTTATAATTTTAGCGACAATAGTGTATAGAAATAACGATTCTAATTTGAAGAAAGAAATAATTTATTTATAGATATCTATCATTCTCAATTAGTGTTTTTTTCTTTTTTCCCACTCTCCTTTTCTTATTCCTTTCTAAGCCTTTACTTTATGCTGTGTTTGTTTCTAGAAAAACCAATTCCTGGAATCCATTTTCCTTAGTTTCCCATGTTTGGCACCAATATGGAAAACAAGTCAACGGAAACTTAATTCCGGTCAAAACTAAAAACGGAGCCTTAGCAGAGGAAAGTGTTTTCCTTTTAATAAACAAAGGAAAACACTTTCCTTTCTTTCTCATTACACACAGAAGCACGTGTGCTGATGAGAAGCAAACGTTCCTTCATTTCTAAAAAAAAAAACAGAAGCAGAAAGGAGACAAACGACCGAGAGAAGAAGAAGCAGAGGGCAGGAAAGCAAAAGGTCGAAGCTGATGATGATGCTGGTTCTCCCCGATGATTTTGGTTCTGGGTCCTTCTTCTTTTCTGATATCTTTTTGTTTTCTTGCCTTTTTGTTGCTGCCTCCGGTTCTGGGTTCTTTGTGCGCTTTTTTTTTCTATTGCTGGGGTCTTTCTCTGATTTTTTTTTTGTTTCGTTTCTGGTGTTTTGCTTGCGTCCCGTCTTGGTTTATTTCTATGTTGTGCTTGCGTCCCGTCTGGGTTTTTTCTGGTTTTTTGGGTTGATTTTCCTCCGTCTCTCCCCCTCTCCTTTTTTCTGGGATTTCTTCTTCCTTTTATAGCCAAGCTAACCCTCTCCTTCGTCCTATCTTTGCAGGACTGTCTTTGGAATTCACGAACGAGTTTATCGGCAAAAGACTTGGTCCAAGATCAGATTTGTTGCAGATTATCAGCTCCCCTGATGAATCGGAAGCTCTCCTGTTGAATCGGGAGGGAGAAGAACGCACGGTTGTTCCTTAGCAGCGGTGTCGTTTTGGCTGGAAAACGGGAGTTTTCAATTTGACCCCTGAACTTTAGAAATTCTGCAATTGGACCCCTAAGCAAATAAAAATTTCTTTTAATTTTGCCCTTTTTTGGATACATTTCAATTAAGTCCCTGAATTTATTTAATTAATTAAATCAAAGTTTAATTAAGTTCACAAACTTATTAATTCTTCAATTTTTGATCAATTTATTCCCAAATCTGATAATTTTATCCCTAAACTTTGAATTTGTGTTATTTTAACTCTATTCTCAAATATATTTTTAATCATTGATTTTGTATTTTTTATTCAAAAATTGGGTTATGACACTGTTAATAAGGGGAATTGATAGAATCAAATATGAAAACGTTGACTGATTTTGCTGCCACAAAATAAAAAAAACTATGGAGATTGCACATAATAGTTATATTTTATAAAATAAGCTATATATGAATATAGCATATAATAATAAAAAAAAATTCATTATTATACTTTTTAGATTTTATTTTTTTTATTGTAAGTGATTAAATATTTTATATATATTAGATAAACCTGAAAAAAAAATTAATTTATTAATAAATTATTTTCCAGTTCATTTTCCATAACACAAACAAACACTGGAAAGTGTTTTCCAGTTCATTTTCCATAACACTGCCAAACATCGAAAAATACTTTCCCGGAATTCACTTTCCAGGAATTCACTTTCCCCGGAATTCACTTTCCAAAAGGAAACAACTTTCCTGCAAACAAACGGAGCCTTAGTATTGTTTCGTGTTAGTTTAGTAACCGCCACAAGCAAGAAGGATTCGACATGTACAGCTAGTAGAACTGCCCGCCATCATCGTGGCTCTTTTATTGAATTAAATCTTGTTTATTTTTGTATTTTAAAAAATTAAAAAATTTTAAAATATATTTATTTAAAACGACAATAGGGTTATTTCAATTTTAAAGTAAAAAATTAAAAATTTTATTTTTTAAAAATTACTATTTTTTAAATATTTTTAAATTATTTTAATATACTGTATCAAAAATAATTTTAAAAAAAATAAAAATATATTATTTTATAACAGATTTATTTAAAACGACAATAGCTGTTATTTCAATTTTAAAACAAAAATTTCTTCACCAAATTGAAATGAGTCCCTTTTTTAACTTTTGCAGGATTTGAATAATGGGTCTCGGTGGAATACAGGAATAGTCGGTTTCCTTTTGTTTTTTAAAAGTGATTTTTTTCAATTTAAATTTTATTTCATTTTAATTAATTTTTTTATATAGTTTTTTAATGAATAACGATCATTGAATACAACACTAACATTAATAATGGTTGTTTAATATAACTGCTATTTCTATTAATGATGGTTATTTAAAATTGAAATGGGTATGTTTAATAAACAAACGTTATTGTTATTAACAGTTATTTAATATAGACGCTAACAAAAATAATATTTGTTTAATACAATCGCTATTTTTATTAGCATTTTTTAATAAATTTGTGTTTTTTGTTAGCGGTTAGTAAAAATATACTATTTACCTAATACTTTTCTATCTTATGCTACATACTGAAATCTTTTATCAAACTATGCTAAAGATGTTAATTTGTATAGAGTCTTTTGCTTCTCATGGAAACACGATTAGCCAAGTAAGGCCCTTTTGACATTGCAGTTTAACTTGCTTCTTTTTTTCTTTTCTTTTTTGTAAAGTTTTATACTTAGATTTTACATTCTTCTCTCCTAATAAAAATTTTATTCTCAAGATTGATGTGCCATACCTGTTCCGGAGAATAAATGGTATTTCTCCTCTCCTAATAAACCTTTTTTCCCAACAAAAAAAAAAAAAAACAACCATTTTCTTTTACGAATTCCAAATGATTTATCTTTATCTTTAAAATCTTGATTTAAAAAAACTATATTTTTAAAATAATTAACTTTCTACTCTTACTTGTCCTCAAGAAAATGGTATTTCTCCATGATCTCGGATTCCCTCTCCCACATTTCTTCTTTTTTATACAAATTCCTCCACAATACTCTCGCTAAAGAAACTCTTTTATTTCCAAGCACCTTTTCCCTCCAATCCATGATTTTGACTAGCTTGGTCTCTAGAGTTAAATCCTTAGAAGAGAAGATTGTAGGATTGGAGAGAAAAGTAAACAAACTATTAACATCTTTACCTTTTCCTCGACCCCAAGCGATGAGGTCTTGGCAAAAGTTTCTGTCCAGTAGCGAGCTTTGCCAACAAAGGTCTGGTAGTCTCTAAGATACTGCAATATCCATAGATACCAAGTTGATATGTGCAAGTATTTAACTGGAAAAAGAAAATCTATATACTGAAAAGAAAAGCAGCAATAACCAAAGTAAAATAGCCTCTGAGATATCGCATTTCAATGAGCAAATAAACCAAGCCCAAGAGAGGTATTTAATACATAACCAGTGACAAAAACAATGGCAACGAACTGGATCTGTTGCGCTACAACAGCATCTTGAGGGTCATCAGGTTCAGGAGCGGAGAGAGTAATGCTTGGACAGAAAGAAGTGATGTCTTTAGCGTGAGTGCCAATCAGCTCAAGCACAGATTGAATGCAACTATAATGCATCTGTGTCAACTAATAAACAATTAGCGAACAACTGATAATTTTAAAAGCTAAAGATTGATCATGTCAAGAACAAATAAGGCAATCCAACAGTTTGTGCAAGTTCAGCTTAGACTGGAGAGATATATGCTCTACATTATAGAAAATTTCGAATAGCTTGTGCAACCTGTTATTGTCTACAAAGTGTACAAAACCTTAAAGAGAAGAATTCAATGACCATGTTCATCTTAAAGAGAAGAATTCAATGAAGATGGTTTTATTATTTAATCATGCTGAAAGATTAGATCGCAATCCAAAAGGTTTATTTTGTTTTAATATGATTTTGAGTTTTAGACTAATTAGAGTCTGTTTTAGAATTGAGAGTGAGGTTGTGGAGATTCCAATGATATTCGCAGATAAAAAGATGTTGGAATATGGGTTCTAAAACATGATTTGTGCTGCTGACCCCCGCCATGGCCGCTACTTGACAGCCTCAGCCATGTTCAGGGGCAAGATGAGCACCAAAGAGGTGGATGAACAGATGGTTAATGTGCACAACAAGAATTCATCATATTTTGTGGAGTGGATTCCCAACAATGTGAAGTCTAGCGTGTGTGATATTGCACCAAAAGGTCTGACGATGGCATCAACTTTTGTGGGGAACTTCACGTCAATCCAGGAGATGTGCAGGAGGGTGAGTGAGCAGTTCACAGCCATGTTCCGTCGCAAGGCCTTCTTGCACTGGTATACTGGGGAAGGGATGGATGAGATGGAGTTCATTGAAGCAGAGAGCAACATGAACGATCTCGTGGCAGAGTACCAGCAATACCAGGATGCAACAATTGAGGAAGATGGTGAGTATGAGGAGGAAGGTGAAGAGAACTACGATGCCTAGGGAGCATATGATCTGTGCTGGGCTATTTCATCAAAGCTGTAATGCTATATTCTTTTGTTGTCTTGAAATTCTCTCTTCCACAGGGTCATTTCGTTACTTCTTTTCTATAAAGCACTTGAATAAGGAATTTCTTATCTGTCGGCGCCACAGGGACATTGTTTTAAGCTTTAACAGCTGCTCGATGCTTTGCTGGTTTGATATGTTTAGCCGTTTGTGACCATCATCGCTTATGAATGGCTTCCATGGCAAATTAGAGCCCCGTGAAAACTCTGTTGACTCTTTTCTTTCTTCAAGACTTTTCATTGTTTTAAAAAAATTGAGTTAACGCCTTGAATATCGTTCCAACAAATGGAAATAAAATCAATACTCAGTATAGCTCCCCGTTAAGAACAGATCGGACTTGATTCGAAGAGATCACAAAAAACACGGGAGATCTTGATCGACGCAGAACAAAATGAATGCCAAGTATTGTAAGAACAAATCTGAGAAAGAAAACGGAATCGACAAAGGACTGCAAGAAACAATAAATATAATATTCAAAATAGAATAAAATAAAGGCAGCATCAGAGTCATGGAAGTATGAGGTTAAACACTGCTCGCATTAAAATAAATGCGTGCTTCTCATAATCCGGAATATTCGCAGTCTGGGAGGTTATTGTCAACACTAAGTGTCAGTAGCTCTTACCCAAACCAACTAATTAAATCCTTGGTAATGCTAACGCCAACTTACCGTTGGTGCCATTAACTACTTATAACCCAAAATAGTTAATTCTTTTCTGCCTCACCTCGGATATTTTTCCGGTAATGCCGATGTTAAGGTCTCTTGACATCATTAGCTTTCTTCTTAGAAAGCTAATCAAATTATCATAGGTTTACCGATACTGACATTGTCTATCAATATCATTGACTATTTTATTCTTGAATAGTTAATCAAGTTGAACATTCATTGTATTCCCATCAAGATCATGCTGATGTTAATAAATCTTGCTCACATCATTAGTCGCTCATATTCGGGATCAACTAATAAAGTTTAGAAACGGTTGTTTTGGATTGCTCATTATAGTTCGTTATTCAAAATCAAAGTTCATAAGTCGCCGACCAAAATCAGATTTCAATCCAAGTTTGTTTCATCATATCTTTCCTTTTCTTTAACTTCATTCACAAGTGTTAAATTCATAGAATATTATAATAAAGGAAATAGAAAAGACAGCGAGATTTTTTTTAAAGTTAATTTTTATTTAATTATATGGCAATTAAAATAAATATTAATTTGAAAGAGTTTGGATGATTTAAATTTCATAGAATTTTTTGTTTCAAATTCTTCATCTCTTATATTTTTTTTTTCCTATTTTGAATAAACAAATCTTTTTTATTAATAAAACCTTTTTTCAACTAACACTTAAAGTTATTAAAACCAATATTCTCAAGAATTCTAATAATTTAAATTCATGAGGAAAAAAATATGTTTCTTTGGTGAAAACTCCCTTTTCCTTATTTATTTGTTTTTTTATTTTGAAGAAACATGTCTTTTTTATTAGAAGCTTTTTTTTAAAATAACAAATCATCATGATTGGAAAAGAAAGTTTCAGTAAAAAAAATTATATCTTTATAATAATTTATGTGCTTGTAAGGAAAAATAAAAGAATAATTAATTCACATAAACAAAATAAAAATTCACAATAACAAAATATATATTTTATTCTTTTGTAAAGATTCATATGCAATATTTAAAGGCCAAGTGAATGAAGCTCATGCGCACCTATGCTTGAAAGGCTAGGCTCAAAGGCTTGATTTGCAACATGGTCAGCCTCCATTGGACCTAAAAGGTCAGGTTTGTGTGTGTGTGTATATATATATATATATAAACATATAACATGTTATTTGTCTAAGATTTTTTTGAATTAGAATAGAGAACATGTCATTCACTTGAGCAAATAACATATTGTTGTTTAGTAGGAAATTGGAATCCACCTTTTGAGCTACCAAACTTTCAAATATCAACTTGTTTTCAACCAAAAATATCTTGGGACCTTAAAAACAAACCATACAAAAAACCTTTATAAACACCAATTTATCTTTTCTATTATGGTTAAATAGTGAAATCACATGTATTTAACTTCCTTTTTAAAGGTAAATCTACTAACACTAAAATCAATATTTTTTTTATTCTTGAAATATAACTCACCAAAAATACTTGTTTTCTTTTTTTCTTTTTCTAGCAATTTTCTTTCTATACTCGCTATATCAAGGAATTGAAATGTAAGGAAAATAAATTTTTAGAATTAAATATAAAATAGCTAAAATTACAAGGGTTAGAAAAAAAATAGAAACCACAATGAACTTTAATGAGAAATTCCAAGAACAAAACTCAATAGTCAAAGAGTGAAACATGTGGGAAATGAAGTTTACAGCTAAAATATGAACACATAAAATTGATTCAAAAATATTTTTTAAAAAACTTCATTTGGCATTACTCTTAGAAGGTATTTGGTATAAGGCTAAAAAACCATGGGTGAAATTATCACAAAAATAAATTATTATTATTATTATAATAGCAAATTTAAAAAGTGTAATTGTTGGCTTATAAAAAAATACTGATTTCTTACAAATTGAACCAGAAAATACTTGTGAAAAAAATAAAAAAGGAGAATATAATTATTTGGCAGTATGATTGCAATTGTTTTAATTTTTCGTGTCAAAATACATAATAATAATGTTTTTTTTAATTTTTTAAAAATTATTTTTAACATTAGAACATCAAAATAATTTAAAAATACTAAAAACATATTGATTTAAAATTAATAAAAAATAAAAAAAAATTAAATTTTTTTAAAAATATTTTAAAATATAGACGCTAACAATACAATATCTAACTTCAACTTTTTCATTGATTGAGCTTGTCTTTTGAAAAATCCAAGAACCTCAATAGAGGACAGCCTGTCGACCAAAACCTCAATGACAGCACAGATAAATATCCTCTACTCAACTCCAGAGCCACGGTGGATTTTTGCGGAAGGCCGACAATATCAAAAGGACGGGAGAGAAATAAAAAAAGGTAAGAAAGCAGAAGCCATGGTGGATCTTCGCGGACGGTGTGAGAGAGAAGGCCGTCGAAAGCAGAATCCAATGAATTGCATTAAGAGAACAAACATACAGACTGTTAAAGGAAAAGAAAAGACAAGAAGCCCCATGTAGTATTCAAGGGAGGAGGGAGGAGGGAAGCGCCTGCTCTGATATGGATTCAAGCTTAGGGCAACCCTCGATACTCAATTTCCTAAGAGAGGTGAGGTGATGAAGCCCCTTATAGTCCAGAGACTTCAGATTTCCCAGACGTTTGATTTTAAGGGTTGTGAGAGTGGAGGGCAACGTCTCCTCGTCAAAAGACTCCACATCGTTCCCAGTAAATCTGAAGCATGAAAGAGAAGGGAGTGCTTGCAAACCACATACCTTGAGCTTGATACAATCCACAATGCAAAGTGTGTGTAATTTGGAGGACAAACCTCCTTCAGGAAACGAATCAACTTCTGGAAGTGATCTCAATTGCAAATCCTCAAGGGAAGGGAGGAGGGAATGCATGTTTTCTGGCAAAGACTTCAAATATAAGCAACCCTCTGTTCCCAGCACCCTTGGTTCTCCATTATTCCTCCATCATTCAGATCACCCTGGTTTGCTTCTTGTCTCAAAGCGATTGAATGGCGACAATTATAATTCTTGGCACCGTGCCATGAAAATTTCTCTAAGTGCCAAGAATAAGACAGGTTTTATTACTGGCAAAATAAAAGAACCCCATGAGGCTTCAAATCCTGAAGAACATGCTCTTTGGCAGCGCTGCAACGACATGGTACTTTCTTGGATTCTAAATTCTCTTGAGCCAAAATTAGCGGATTTTGTTCTTTCATGCAACACTCCTGATGTTATCTGGGAAGATCTTCGTGAAAAATTTTCTTTAGGGAACACTCCCCGTATTTTTGAAGTTCAGTGAGACATCTATAGGATTGAGCAAGGTCAGATATCAGTTGCAGCATATTACACAAAATTGAAGGGTTTATGGAACGAGCTTGTATCTTTCAATTCAGAGACATGTACCTGTGGTGCGCAGACTAATCGGACCAATCTTATTCAGTTTCTCATGGGACTCAACGAGTCATATTCAGATGCAAGGGGTCAAATTTTACTGATGAACCCTTTATCAGTTCGTCAAGCTTATGCCTCCGTTGTACAGGAAGAAAAACAACAAGAGTTGGGGGCTGATGTCATCATACCATCAAATACAGCAGCCATGGTTGTGCGTGGCAATTACAACATGTCTAAGGGTCGGCAAAACAATCAAGTTCATGGGAATCAATCAAATAATTCACGTAATAAAGAGCCTTTTTAGTGCACTTACTGTGGTGATATGTATCACAGGAAAGCAACCTGTTACAAATTAATTGGCTACCCTCCTAGTCATCCGAAAAGTAAAGAAAAAGCACCACACCAGCGCCAAGGCTACTGTTGTAACTCAAATTTTGACCCACCTTTTTTATAAAAATCCAAAAATAGCAAAAAAAACAACAAAAAATCCAAAAAATATGTTTTTAATATATTTGCATCATTTTTAGCATTTTCAACGTCGTCTAAAAAAGAATTTAAATTTTCAAAGGTTTTTGGAACGCGTTCGACTTTTCACGTGTCATTTTAAAATCATTGATTTTCCTCATCGAGTCGACGTTGATATTGCTCGTTTTCAAAAAAATACAAAAAAATAAGAAAAATTAAAATTTACAAAAAAAAAGAGGAAAAGAGAAGGAAAGGAAAAGTTGAGGGACTAGTTTGAAAACCTAGCAAAACTTTTTTCTATAAATACCATGCTATACAGAATTTTAAAGGGAGGGGGGGTTTATTTTGTAATTTTGGGGAGGCAACATAAGGGAGGGTTTTCATTTGGTAATTTTGGGGGAGAGGGAACCAAAAACACAAAGAAAAACCCTACAAGCTTAGCTCTATTTTTTTTCTCAGCCGCCAGGCCGGCGCCTCCCCAGCCCCCCCTCATCGGATTTTTTCTTCTTCTCGCCGGCCAAGGGCTTGCCAACAGCCACAGCCACAGACGTCTCACCCTCACGGTCCCCCCTCTCTGATTTATTCTTTCCTTCTTTTCCCCAAGGCTGTTGATTTTCCATCCCCACAGACCTGCACTTTCCTTCTCTTTCCCCCCCGATCTGTTCTTCTTTCTCTCCACCGGCCGCAGGCCACGGTCTCCACGCCAGCACAGACGCAACGAAGCTTCGTTCATCGGCGCAGATCGGCCTCCAGCAGCAACCCTGCTGTCCTCTTCATCTTCGTCCGACCAGCCTTGCAGCGGCGTCTCCTCCACAGGAGCAAGCCACCGCCTCCGCCTGTTTCTTCATGACCAGCCGAACACAGCGGCGCTCACAGACCTAGATCTGCCCGCCATCGTCCTCCACGACCGATCTGCCACCGGAGAAGAAGAGGAAACGAGAACAGATCGGCGGAGGGAAGCAGACCCGAAACGAAGAGGAAGAGAAAAAAATAAATAAATTGAAAACAGAGAACAAAAATTAAAATCGACTGGTGTGTGTTCTTTGCTTGATCTGCAGGTCGGCGCCGGCAAGGAAAGAAGAGGGGAAGAAGTCGACCCAGACCCCCTGTTGCAGGTTTTCTTCTGTGGCGGCGCGTGAACTCACGCGCCGCCAGTGGCGGTTGCGCGTGGATCAGACGCGCCGCCACTGTCTTGCCGCTCCTGGAGTATGCCTGACACTGTTCCGGAGGTGCAGAAGTGGTTTCTAGTTTGTTTTGGGTTTAATTTTTGTAATTTCAAGTTGTTTAATGTAATGTTTGTGTAATTTTGAGTTTTTTTTATATAGTTTGTATTTTATGTAAATGTGGATGTAAAAAAAAGAAAAGAAAAGAAAAGAAAAGAAAAGAGGAAGTGATAAATAATAATAATAAAAAAAAGAAATGTTTGTGTGTGTTTGTATTTTTTTTTTATGTATGTTATTGAATAAAAAAAATAAAAAAAGGAATTTAAATGTTTTTTTTTTTTGTTTTGGGTGGGCTGGAACATCAGCCCAGCCCCTTTTCACTCCGGGCTGGAACATCAGCCCAGCCCATGTGGCTGGGCTGAGTCCATTTTTTTCTTTTTTGGGCCGGAACATCAGCCCATGGGTCTGGGCTGAGTCTGTATTTTTTTGGGCCGGAACATCAGCCCAGCCCATGCGGCTGGGTTGAGTCCAGCCCTGTTACCAGAGGGCTGGAACACCAGCCCAGCCCATGCGGCTGGGCTGAATCCAGCCTTGTTCTTTTTTTGGGCTGGAACATCAGCCCAGCCCATGCGGCTGGGTTGAGTCTAGCCCTGTTACCAGAGGGCTGGAACACCAGCCCAGCCCATGCGGCTGGGCTGAGTCCAGCCTTGTGCTATTTATTATATGTATATATATATTTATTTATTTATTTTGTGTTTTTTTTACATATAATTTTTTTTTATATATGATAAAATTGCAAGAATAAAGAAGAATTTAATATTCTGATTTCATCACGGATAAAGAATCATGAACTTACATGTAAGTTGTATTTTCTGAAATTCGATGAAAGAACAGAATTTTTAAAACTTCTTTAATACATCAAGTCCACAAAGCAGCTTACCTCAGGTAGGGTGCGTTAGGGGTGCTAATACCTTCCCTAACCACAACCAGTCCCGTACCCGCGATTTCTGAAAAGACCAGTACATCAGGTTTTCTAGTAGCCCTCAATAAATTACTAGGTGGCGACTCCAACGAACCAAATCAGCAAAACAGAATGAATAATCGCCAGCCGATGTCGCGTGCCGGGATTTTTTTTTTGGGTGCGACAGCTACTATAGGCACTCTGCATCTGGAAACCCCTCTGCAAATCAAGTGGATTTTAATCCCACTTTTCAGGAACTCCATGTCTCTCTGCCCAACTTGACTGAGGATCAATATGATACTTGATAGTGGGGCAACCCATCATATTACTTGATTGCTCACAATCGCTGGATACTTGATAGTGGGGCAACCCATCATATTACTTCTTATCCCACATCATTAAAGCATGTCGACAAGAATTTATCTTTGGCACCTGTTTCCTTACCTAGTGGAGACGTGGCAAACATTATTGTGACTGGCTCAATTCAATTTAACAATTCTTTTCAATTGAATAATGTCCTCTGTGTGCCAAGCTTTAAAGTTGATCTTATGTCTGTTGGCAAGACAACCGAGGATTTAAATTGCTCAGTGACTTTTTTTCCATCTTGGTGTATTTTGCAAGACTTGGCTACGAGGACAATGATTGGTGTGGGTAAGCGACGTAATGACCTGTATTAACTTGTGGCATTGGCTTCAACTCCTCCTTCTACCCGTTTTGCTTGCAATTTGATCATCTCATTCGATCTTTGGCATCCCCGATTGGGACACCCTTCTTCTAATCGTTTATAATTTTTAGCTAATCATTCACGCAAATTCAATTTTGATTCCAGTCATACATGTGACGTTTGTCCATTGGCAAAACAAACTTGTCACCCTTTTCCTTCTAGTTCAATTTCAACTTCGAAGTGTTTTTCTCTTATTCATTGTGATATTTGGGGTCGTTATAAAACCCCTTCTATTTCTTGTGCCTTTTATTTCTTGACCATTGTGGACGATTTTTCTCGTTTTACATGGGTTTTTTTAATGCGTAACAAGAGTGAGACACAAACTCTACTTCGTCAGTTTTTTCATTATGTTGACACTCAATTCAATACAAAGGTTCAAAACTCCGTTATGATAATGGGGCTGAATTTCTTTCATTAAAATTTTTTTTCCTTGAGGAAGGCATTCTTTTTCAACACTCTTGTGTATACACACCTCAGCAAAATGGTGTCGTTGAGCGCAAACATAGACACATCCTTGAAACTGCCTGTGCTCTTCGTTTTCAATCTCATTTGCCAATTAATTTTTGGGGAGAATGCATTCTTACTGCCGTCCATATTATTAATCGCCTTCCTACTCTGTTGCTTCACAACAAAACACCTTTTGAAATTCTTTACAACAAACTTCCTGATTATTCTCGCATGCAAGTTTTTGGATTTATTGCCTTTGCAATCATAGTCAATCCATCCTCAAAATTTTCTCCCCGTGCCATAAAATACATTTTTCTAGGTTATCCTATGGGACAAAAAGCTTACAAATTTTATGATATTGCAACTCAGAAAATTTTCACCAATCAGGATGTGGTATTTCTTGAGGACACTTTTCATCATCCATCACAAGTCACTCCTACAGCACACAATCCATCAGCCTTGCCTATTCCTCTCCCTATTATGTCGATCCCTATTCCCATCTTCCTTCCTCATCGGTCACCATTGACCCCTTCGATTCTCCCATTTCCTCTTCACCTGTACCAACTGACTCAGTACCCTCCCTTCCTGAGCCACTTTTCTCCACTCCATTAAATCCACCAGCTACACAGCAAACCCTTGTTCAGTCGGCTGACTCTACCCTTCTTGAACCTCCTCTGGTTCTTCTTGATCAGCCACTTCGTCGTTCTCAATGTCCTCGAGAAGCCAACGTTTGCCTCAAGGATTATGTTTGCTCGCAGGTGACTCTGCCTCCACATCAATTGTTCTCGGCCTCGTCTACACCTCCACCAGGTACGAAATATCCTCTCTGTCATTTTATTTCTATTATTGGTATTCTCCATCACATCTCTGTTATATTGCAAATGTTAGTCGTGATAAGGAACCTCCTACGTATGACCTTGCTGTGAGTGATCCTAAGTGGCAGGAAACTATGAACTCTGAGCTTCAAGCTCTCATTGACAATCAGACATGGAGCCTCGTTCCTTTGCCTCCTGGCAAACGCCCGATCAGTTGTAAATGGGTGTATCACATCAAACGCAAGGCTGACGGTTCTGTTGAGTGCTATAAAGCCTGTTTGGTCGCTCAGGGTTTCACACAAACTGCTGGAATTGATTATCATGACACATTTTCCCCCACTGCAAAAATGGTAATTGTCTGCTGCCTCCTTGCTATTGCTGCTAGTCTGAACGGGCCTTTACATGTTGCTATTGGATATCTTCTCCCATTCCTTGACATCTCCTTGTTAGAGCTGGAGGGATGTTTTCATTCGACAAACCCCACATGTTGCTATTGGATATCTTCTCCCATTCCTTGACATCTCCTTCGGAATGCAAAAGACCCCCAAGAGTTTTCGCAGCCAGCGGTAAACCTTTGCACTTTCTCGCTATTTCTCTGCCAAATGTTTCCAAGTGTGAGAATGCTCCAGAATTTGCACTGCTAAATGCATGCCTTGCAAACAACTGCCAGCAATCTTCATCGCTGATTACATTCAAGCGGTGAGAGGGGATGACAGTTTGCGTGACTCTTGCTACATCTTCATTCCGTGTTGTCACGACAATCTTACTTCCAGGCTCTGCATACTGCAAAGGCAGCAGTAATTTAACCCATTCGTTGTACTCAATGTTCCACGCATCATCTAGAACAAGTACAAGTTTTTTCCCTTTCAATGCCTCCATTAGAGATTCATCTGGTTCTTTGGTGCGGCAAGTACCTCCGTTGATCTTCTTAAGAATATCATCAACTATCCTGGTGACGTCAAATTGTTGAGAAGCCCAGACCCAGGCTTTGAGCTCGAAGCACTCATCTACCCGTCTGTCTTTGTAGATAAGCTGAGCAAGAGTGGTTTTACCAACCCCTCCCATGCCCACAATAGGAATCACACCTACATTTGCACCATTTGTATTGTTTTTTGTCAACAAGTACTTCATTATGGCGTCCTTATCAGCTTCCCTTCCATATACGTGATATTCATCAACCACAGGAGTTGTTTTCTCTGACAATGGTCTCCATCCACCAGTACCTTCTATGTGGCGCAGATCACCCTTGTGTTTAACTAAACGTTCAAGCTTCTCATAGATCTTTTGCAACTCTGCTTCCATCTCTTTCATCCTTTTATTAGCTGGATTAAGAATTGGAAACAAATTCCTTACCTGCAATGGCGGAACATATCCATGTATATGAGATAGAATTTAGGAACATATAAATACTAAAATTATTAAACTCGTACCGAGTAAGCTAACACACAGATGCAATGATGTTTTGTTTATAAAAAATTAAAATGAGATTATTTTCTTAAAAAAAATTAAGTCTAACCAAGATTCTAATGAGATGATAGGATGGTGAATTAACCCTCCAGGTTACTAAAATTTGAAAGATAAATTCAACAATTAGCAGAGTAAACATAAAAAAGTGATGCAATGATATCGTTTGAAAAAGCTTTTGAAAAATAGTATATTTTCACCTTATGACACCTAAGAAAAGCAATATTTACCCTATGTGTTTCTCAATTTCTTATTTGTAGGCATAACAAGATAGTTGTATTACTTCCGAATAACGACATTTAGTAAATGTTGTGCTTTTAAAGAGCGACAAGGTGAAACTTCAATCATCTGACTCAATTAATTGACTTGTTTATAATGATTACTTAAATCGGTTGACCGATTATGAAAATAATAAGAAAAATCTCAAAAATACCAAAATCAAGGGGCCTCGATGAGATTTTTTATATCTAGAGATTTGACAGTTTACATAGTGACACGGTGGCTACAATAAGGAAAATGATTTTTTAAAACTTCTACACAGGTTTGAGTGCGATCTAACAGTCGAATAAAAAATTATAGTCTTTTAGTCGTTATTCTGGTTTGGCGGAACCAGATCTCCTCTTGAGCCTTAAACTATCTCATCGGTCCGAAATGTATTTGTTAGGTCATACATGTAATTCGTTTAGGACAAATTCTCATTTAGTTATGATAGACACACACATGGCTATTTAAAATCACTTTTTATCACAAGTCTTTATACATCATTTGACATTGAAAAATAGATAACAAATACTGTGTGAATAATAATTTTTTAAAATTTTAATTGAAATCTATTTTTTTTAGTCTACATATTGAACACATATATATTTTGACTCATAATTAATATTTGAAAGAAAAAAATTCATAAAATTATAATTTTTATGTGAAATGATTGACTAGTTAATACAATTGAATCCAATCAACTGACCAGTTGAACCGGATGATTGAACTTTCACTTCATCGTGTTTCAGAATAACAACATTTACTAAATGTTGTTATTCAAAAATACAAAAGTATGCTATTTCATAATTTTTTTTTCAAACGGTGTTATTATACCAATATTTAACATTTATTGTGCTTATTTTAAAAAAATATTGAATGGTCAACTTTTGATTTTTTTTTAAAAAAAACAATTTAATTCAAATTCTAGAATTGAACATGTTTTAATTAAGTTGACAGCTGGGCCAAGCCAGTGGTTGGAATTTGTTGGAATAATAATGAGTAGTGGTTGCAGGAGAGTATCATAGGGTTGGTTGCATGAGATAAATTAGCATCATTGAGTGAGGGGTGTTGTTTGCATGAAATATTTCAAGAAAAGATTTGAAATTTTCTGATATTTTACAATTTCGAATTGTGCTTGTAAAAATCAGAGGGATCGATACTAACATTATACGAGAAAGGCAAGAACATATGCTTACCGGATTCCTCACACGTCGAGAGGCAGCTTTAATATCCTTGGATCGTAGGTGTTCATATTCAATCACCTCCATTAAGTCCTCAGCTTCATACACAGCATGTCTAGCATCATTAAGCCACCTCTGCACAGCGGGCTTGGTAATCTGCTTCTCCTCCGCGTCGTCGAGAAGTCCGTTGAGAGTATTCAGTGTTTCTTTCAGCTTTCCCAGAAGACCATCATTGAGCTTGTGGCTTTTGAAGAAGCCCAGAATCTCAGGAGCGGTCACCTTCTCGCTCAGAACCTCAATGACAGCGGAGAGAATTGATCCTCCAATGTACTCCACAGACATGATGGGATCTTTGCAGAGAATTGGAAGGAAGCAGAAGCAAAGAATTGTGGAGAAGAAGATAGGGAAGAGAATAAGACATTTAACGAATGGAAAAGGAAAGAAAAATCAAAGTGAGTACGCGGGTTCTCAGTTGACTTCACAGCTCAGCCACTCGAAACTATTGACCCCAGATTATCACTATACAATTCATCGGATACCCTACGAGTTCAGAAAAGACAGTTTCTAAGCTCGAGTGAGAGTAACCTTTGAATAGTTTCTTAAGAAACAGAAAAGAAAAAGAAAAAGAAACGAATAGAGCCATCACATATGATTTTAATTTTAAATTTTTATTAGTAAATATTTTATCTTTTAAGTAATCTATCTCTCCAAAATATTTAATACTCCTTAAATAAATATAAAAACTACTCTCAAAAATTTAAAAACCCAAAAGAAATATTAAAACTAGCCGGAGAATAGCATGTTTTGGGTCAAAAACAGCCTAAAAAGTTTTATTAGTAAATTATTTTTGAGATGAGTCTATCAAAAT
Organism: Populus alba; assembly: GCF_005239225.2. Lineage (NCBI taxonomy): Eukaryota > Viridiplantae > Streptophyta > Magnoliopsida > Malpighiales > Salicaceae > Populus > Populus alba. Next base: position 2,440,088 of record NC_133300.1, on the reverse strand, counting down.
AATTTAAAATATAAAAATATTAATTTTTAATAAAAATAAATTAAATTATTTAGAAACATAAATTAAACGTTCTTATCTTCGTAATCTCAGGTAGGAAGCCCACAGGAATTTGCATAGGCAGAAAGGATCAAGGGAGACAGCTGGGAACCTTCACTACCAGAAAATTAATAAATACCAACGGAAATACCGAGGGAATATTTCCGTCGGTAAATTTCCGAGGGATTTTACCGACGGAAATATTTCCGAGGGATTTTACCGACTCAAAGATTCCCTCGGTATATACCGAGGGAATTACCGTGGAAAAAAAAAATAAAGCAAAGCAAAAAAAAAAAGATGACGTGTCATTTTTTACCAACGGAATTACCGACGGAATTTTTCCGTCGGTAATTCCGTTGGTAAATCCGTTGGTAAATCCGTCGGTAAATCCGTTGGTAAACTGTGAACACTGTTCATCATGTCAATTACAAAGGGAATTACCGACGGAATTTTTCCGTCGGTATTTTACAGAGAGCTCCAGAACTGTTCATCTTCCAATTGCACTGTTAATTGTTTTACTTTACGGACAAAATCACCGACGGATTGAAAATTCATCGGCGTGTTTTGGCGGTTTTCTGAAAAAATTCAATTGATTTAAAATTTTCATTTAAATATTACAGACGGAATCACCGACGGATTGAAAAATCATCGGTAATTTTTGGCAGTTTCTAAAAACTTTTTACGAAATTGAATATTTAAATTAAATATTGAACCTTTGTATTTAAATTAAATCCGCTTATTTCACAAGAGACAGACTCATTTCTTCTTCTTCTTCTTCTTCTTCTACTACTACTACTTCTATTTCTTCTTCTTCTTCTTCTACTACTTCTACTTCTACTTCTTCTTCTTGTTCTTCTTCTTCACTATATGTAAAAAACATCAATATGTATTTCTTTCTCTTCTTTTCTCTCCTCATCTCCTTCTCTTTTCCTCCATGCTCGGGTATGTCTTCTTCTTCCTTCTTCTTTTATCATCTTAGTTTTTTTTAATTAATATGCTTCACGAATTGTTTTTTCCTTAGCTTCACTTGCAAGTATATTAAGGTAAGATCTTTCTTTTTTCTTATTTTTTCATGATTTTTCACTATATTTGTTTTTTATTTAATTTTAATTGATTTTGTTCTTAATAATTGTATAAATGTTGTTGTGAGTTTTTTTTTTTTTTCATATGAGATCAATTTTTAGTTGATTTATTTATAGGATTTTTAAATTTTTAGCAATTGCGACTTCATTTTTTTCATATGAATTTTTAGTTGAATTAATTTTTTTGTTTTATTTATTTGTTACAAATTTGTTTGAGTTGATTTTCTTATTCTTTTTTCCAAGCATTTTGAGTATATATTATACAATGTTGATTTATGTTAATTTAATTATTTTATAATTTTATAAAATAATTTTTTTTAAATGTTTTTAAATAATTACCGACGGATTTACCGACGGAAATTTCCGTCGGTAAATCCATTGGTAAATCCATCGGTAATAAAAAAAAATTTACCGACGCGCCTATTCCGCCAGTAAATCCGTCGGTAATATTATTACCGATGGAATTACCGACGGACAAAAAATTACCGACAAACGATTCACCGACGAAAATTCTCCGTCGGTGATTTAGTCGGTTAATTAATTACCGATGGAATATGTGTCTTATGCCGATGGAAAAATTCCGTCGGTAAAACTGTTAAATCTTGTAGTGCTTGACCTCAAAGACCCAAATATTAATTTTAATTTCTCAATTTCTTTCCAAGTGTTTATATTGCATCACTCTCCCACTCTACCGAGTCGTTCCTCGAATATTCTCAACGAAAAGGATTTAAAAAAGAAAAACACAATTTATTAGCACAGATTGTGTTGCCGGCCAAGAAAAGCAACCGTGATAAGTGGGGAAGTTATCATTTTCTTACTTTTGTGGTGTAAAATTATTGATATGAAGCTATCTGGTCAATTATCAAATTAACAAACAATCTTCCTTTGACGTTGACTTGTCGTCTCATTTGCCTGAAACCAAGCATACGTTGTGGAATTGAAAACTAAGCAAAGTTGCAATCAATCTCGTAACTTATGGATTGATTTGGTTCTGCAAGGAGTAATATCACAGCCAGCTTTGAAAAAAGTGTTGTGTTGTTTTCATAGCAGTTAATTTTTAAAATATTTTTAATTAAAAATATATTCAAATAATATTTTTTTTAATTTTTAAATTTTATTTTTGACATTATCATATTAAAATGATATGAAAACATAAATTATTTAAAATAAAAAAAATTAATTTTTTTTAAATTAATTTTGAAATGTAAAAACAAAACAACCTTGAAGGAGGTGTTTGAGAACATTATAGTGGTTACTTTTCAAAATATTTTTACTTACAAATATATTAAAATAATATTTTTTATTTTTTTAAAATTTATTGTTTACTTCAACACATCAAAACAATGCAAAACTATATATAAAAAAAGTAATCTTCAACAAAAAGAGTTAAATTTTAACGAAGAACCTGCAATTCTAAATGGGACAAAATATAACAATGCAAGGTAAAAAGGCTGTCAAGTGCTGGCAAGGCAGAGTTCCGAATATGACAATAAAGGAAAGCAAACATCCGACTATCTTTGTTGTGGCTCCGAATGGATCTGTTGCTCGGATAAGGGACCAATGTAGCATTTCGGCTAAATTATACTTAATTTTCCTTTAATTAAGTTAATTAAACTTTTTAAATTTTTAATGAAATCATTGAATTTAATTAATCCTTTTAATTTTGATCAAATTAACTTTCAAACTTAATTTTATTTTGGTTTAAGCTGTTAATTAAATTAATAAGGCCCATTAAAAGTTCAGTTAAGGTTCTAAACTTAATTATTTTGCAAGTCTGCCCCAATAATCAATATATTTCTTCAATTTAGTCCTAAATTGTCATTTTTTTGTTCAATTAGGCTCTCCATTGAAGCAAATTGAGTTCTCAACCTTTTCCATTTGGTCCTCATGGTGCCATGTTTGACTAAATCTTTCCATTCATATTTGATTATAGATTCCACTCAAATTGTATGTTTTGGATTAAAAAAAATATATGCTTTGTAAGGAATTTAAAAGTTTTTGATTGAGAAAATTTATGAGAAGGCCCTGAATTATAAGATCCAAATTATCCATGATATTATTGCTCATATATTGTTAAAATTAAAATAAATTTAAAAAGGCATGCTACTTATAGGAATGTATGAATCGATTACACACATCCATAACATCCTGATGTTGGAAGGCTGTCCCTAGGACAAGAACAAAGCTGGTAATTAATTGATGAATCCATTTAATTATGCTTTTAAATTTCAAGATTATTTTTTGGGTTATATTCTAATTATCCCCTAACCATCAACCAATTCTCAATTGAATTCTAGAAAAATAAAAAATTGTATCTATCATCTACTGAAAAATACACAATCAACCCTTGCCTTAAGGTTTTTTGCCTTTACAATCATCAAAAAGAGGGCCTATTTCTCTTCTTTTGTTTGTGGATCTAGTAGAGAATTATGTGAAAATTGAGAGATATGTCAGTTCCCTTATTATTATTATTATTATTATTATTATTATGTTAATTTATAGCTTAAATTAAATTGATGAGTTAACTCGCTGATCCTGTTAAATGTTATTTGTGTTTCTTTCAATTTTCCGAGAAGACCATCATTGAGCTTGTGGCTTTTGAAGAAGCCCAGAATCTCAGGAGTGGTCAGCTTCTCGCTCAGAACCTCAATAACAGCGGAGAGAATTGATCCTAGCTCCAATGAACTCCACAGCCATGATGGGATCTTCCCAGAGAATTGGAAGGAAGCAGAAGCAGAGAATTGTAGAGAAGAAGATAATAAGATGTTCAACGAATGGAAAAGGAAAGAAAAAACCATGTTCTTAATATAAAATATATTTTTGTCGAAAAAAAAGAGAGTTTTGAATAAAGAAATAAGTTTATTCTCCACAATTTAAATTATTAGAATTCCTACAAATATTTAGCTTAAGTACAACAAAATTAAATATAAATAAGTTTTAAAAATTGAACTGCGACGCCGGAGATGCCATACTGGCTATTTTCTTGGCTAAGTGACATGGCATTTTCATCAAGGAAAACTTTTAAAATCATGGTTCAGTAGATCTTTCAATTAATGTGATATTACCATTATGAAATTTATAAACATTATCACCTATCGATTCATTATTATTTGTTTATATAATTATTAGGATGCCTTGTAAAGATATCAACGGTCCTAATAATGCCAAGTGTCAGAAGATTCACTACCAGAAATTCGCTAAATACCAACGGACATACCGACGGAATTTTTTTTGTCGGTAATTTTCGGCCGAAATCACCGACGGAAAATATTCGTCGGTAATTAGGTCGGTAATTACCGATGGAAATAGGCCGTCGGTAATTACCGACCGAATTACCGACCGAAAATTCAGAATTAATGAAAAAAGGGCGGGCAGTGGCGCGAGGGTTTTAGCGGGTGATTTTTCCGACGGAATCACCGACGGAATTAAAAACTGGGGCCCGTACGCGTGATGGGACCTGTTCACCGTCAAAAAATACCGAAGGAATCACCGACGGATTTGAAATGCCAGATCCGTACCGGTGACGTGACCGGTGCACCGTTAAAAATACCGACGGAATCACCGAGGGATTTGAATAGCAGGTCCGTGCGGTGACGTGTCGATTGCCCGTCAGAATTACCGACGGTTTTTGCCGACGGATTAACCGACGGAATACAAACCGTCGGTAATTCTGTCGGCAAAAGTGAATATATGGCCACTCTGTCGACACTCTCCTCCCCCATTTCTCCTTCTTCTTCCTAATCCTAACCCTCCCCATCTGCAAAATAACCAGCCCCCCCTCGCCCCAAAACAAAAATCTTTCTCATCTTAGCACAACAAGTTGTATTTGTTTTGTGGTCACAGCATCCGTGTTCTGATTTACCGATGGATTTTATCATTTTTTGTAAGTAATTCTATCTTTTAAAATTTTAACATTTAAATGTTAATTTTATTGTTTTTTTAGTATATATATTATTTTTTTTAGTAGATGTACATGTTTTATTGTTATTTCTCAAACAAACTTGTAGTATATGAATGTATAATTTTATACTTGTTATGGTTTGTTTTAGATTTTGTAAGATTGTATTTGTTTGAAAATTGTTAAAACTTAATTTGTAGAATTACCGAATTACATGTTGTGTTTTGAAATAATTAAGAGCTTGCTTAATTAATGGGTCCTTTTTATAGAGGTTCGATAGAAGTCATGGATGATCGTTCATGGATGTATCTAGATTCACCCCAAGGATTGCGGAGGATGGATTATTGTAACGGGGTTCAGGGTTTTATTAATTTCGCAACATCTATTCCCAGAAATTTTACTGGAGGCGGTATTAGGTGTCCATGCAGAAAGTGTCAAAATAAAAAAGTATCTGCATCCAGATGTTGTAATGATGCATCTTCTACACAAAGGGTTTGTGGAGGATTACGAGTGTTGGTATGCACATGGAGAGGTATTTGTTAGTAATAGGAGAATGGGAGAAACGGTGGTTGGGTCAACTTCTAGTGCTAGCAACGTGCATGAAGCGGCAAATGACAACACTAATCCTTACAGAAACATGGTTATGGATGCAATGGGAATGAATCAAGATAATGTCAATCAATGTCCAATCGTAGAAGAAGAACCTAATGCAGAGGCAGCTAGGTTTTTTGATTTGTTGAAAGATTCTGACGAACCATTATGGGATGGCTGCACAAACCACAGTAAATTATCGGCTGTGGCACAGGTGTTCACCATCAAGTCAGATCACGGGTTAAGTGAGGCCGGGTATGACAAAATTATTGATTGGGCAAGAAGCATTTTACCAGAAGGGAACAGGCTCAAAGAGAACTTCTATGCTGCGAAGTCCATGATGAAACCCCTTGGTTTAGGATACCAGAAAATTGACATGTGCCCTAACTTCTGCATGTTATACTACCTTGAAAATGTTGTGATGACCGAGTACATGACATGCGGGCATTCCCGTTACAAACCCAGAACTGGCAGGGGGAAAACTCTAGTGGCATAAAAAAAGCTTAGATATTTCCCGATCACACCAAGACTGCAGAGGTTATTTATGTCACCAAGGACTGTTGAGCACATGACATGGCACCAAACACACGATGCCGTTGATGGTGTGATGGTGCATCCTTCTGACGGCGAAGCGTGGAAACGCTTTAACAGTGTTCATCCGGACTTTTCTGCTGAATCAAGGAATGTTCGACTTGGGTTGTGTACAGACGAGTTCAACCCATTTGGGTCATTTGCTGCTCCCTATTCTTGTTGGCCGGTCATTCTCACATTTTATAACTTGCCACCGGGAATGTGTATGAGGCCGGAGTTCATGTTTCTATCTACTGTCATACCCGGTCCAAGCAGCCCGGGGCGGAATATAGATGTTTGTCTTCGACCGTTGATAGATGAGCTGGCGCAGTTGTGGTCCTCTGGATCTCTGACTTATGATATATCGAGGAAACAAAATTTCCTTATGAGGGCGGCTTTGATGTGGACTATCAGTGATTTTCCAGCTTATGGAATGCTTTCTGGTTGGAGCACGCATGGGAAACTCGCATGTCCATACTGCATGGAAAACAACAAGGCATTCACGCTAGCAAACGGAGGTAAAGCTTCTTTTTTTTACTGTCACCGTCGCTTCTTGCCACTTAATCACAGGTTCAGAAAAAATAGAAAAGATTTCTTTATTGGTAGAGTTGAAAAAGATGTTGCATCCCCGCGTCTTTCTGGTGAAGAATTGCATCATGTTGTATCAGAGTACGGTGACATTGTGTTTGGCCTTCAATCAGGTAAGCAAAAGTTTCCTGGTTTTGGTTTGACCCATAATTGGGTAAAGCGAAGTATCTTTTGGGAGCTTCCGTATTGGAAGACTAATCTTCTCCGCCATAACCTTGACGTCATGCACATCGAAAAGAACGTGTTTGAGAATATTTTCAACACCGTCATGGATGTGAAGGGGAAGACAAAGGACAACATGAAGGCTAGATTGGATATAGCTTTATACTGTAACCGTAAAAATATGGAGTTGGTTTATGACGAGTCACGGGTTGCAAAACCAAGGGCAAGCTTCGTGTTAGAGAAAAACGCACAACTGCTAGTCTATAAATGGCTTAAGAGTCTGCGTTTCCCGGATGGACATGCATCGAACATATCAAGGCTTGTTAACATAGAGGACTGCAGATTGTATGGAATGAAGAGCCATGACTGCCACGTGTTTATGCAAACACTCATCCCATTAGCTTTTCGTGATTTGTTGCCAAAGGGAATATGGGATGCACTAACGGAGATCAGTCATTTCTTCAGAGATATATGCTCCAGCAAGATGAATGTTGAGCACATTGAGATGCTTCAAACGAATATCATCGAGACACTATGCAAACTTGAGATGATATTCCCTCCTTCATTTTTTGACTCAATGGAGCATCTCCCTATACATCTACCGTTCAAGGCAAAAGCTGGAGGACCGGTCCAGTATAGATGGATGTACCCATTCGAACGGTGAGATATTACAGTTGCAATGGGATTCATATCTTAAAGTATTTTCTATGTTTTTCTTATTTGAAAATACTTGAATTGTACTTCAATGCAGTTACTTTTTTAATCTAAAAAAAAAGGTTAAGAACAAGGCGCATGTTGAGGCTTCGATATCTGAGGCCTATATTGTTGAAGAGATATCAACATTTATCTCGTACTATTTCGAACCTCATCTGAGAACAAGAATCAATCGCGTTCCACGGCATGACGATGGCGGTGAAGTGCCTTCCAGTGGGAACTTGTCAATATTCTCCAATACTGGACGACCCACACCTAAAAATGCCGTAAGAGGAAGATATTTGTCGGAAATAGAATTCAAACAAGCACACAACTATGTTCTATTTAACTGTGATGAGCTGAGACCATTTATTCAGTAAGTCTATATATGTGTAATAGTAATTAAACTTTGTCAGTAATATACTGTTAATTATATATTATAATATCATACACTCATTATCACTTGCAGGCAACATCGACAATATTTGCTCTCCAATAACTCGCAGCTGACCGAATCCCAGATCTTTCAATTACAAGATGAACAATTTGCCACATGGTTCAGAACACATGTAAGCACTATCACAAACTCATTCTAACGTATGCATGTCATTACGAGATTCTCGTTCATTTACCGTGTATTGATGTACATTTAATTACATATATTTACAAGGTTTATCAAATGGGAAGGAGTGCACCCAAGTCATTGTCTTCACTAAGCCTCGGCCCTGAAAGAAAAGTTAGGTGCTACAACGGGTATTTTGTCAATGGATATGTTTTCCATACTGAAGAATACGGGCAAGGAAGAAAGACATACAACTGCGGTGTTTGTGTTAAGGGATCAACAAGTAGCCAGTTAGAAGTTGACTACTATGGTAGATTAGAAGAGGTCGTCGAACTGCAATATCATAGCGAGCAGAATAAAGTGTTTTTATTCAAATGCTATTGGTATGACACGACGGACAAAGGAATCAAAGTTGATCCGCACCATGGTTTGGTCGAAATCAACTCAAAAGGTAGACTCCGCAACATAAACGATGTCTTTGTTTTCGCAAAGCAATGTCAACAAGTTTATTACACATACACCCCTTCATTTAGAAAGGATCGTTCAAGAGTTGATTGGTTGTCCGTTTTAAAAACGAAACCACGGGGTCGTGTCGAGGTTGTTCAGGATGAGAACGAAGACACAAGTGTGCGAGATGAAGTCTTTCAAGTTCGTGAGTTGGTTGAACCATATCGAGTTGCTCCTTCGATTGAATTGGAAGAAAATTCAAATTTTCAAGTTCTCGATGATAGTCTTGTTGATATTGACGGAGAGGAGTTGAATGTTGTTCTCAGCTCTAGCGGACAAGCAAATGTCGATGAAGAAGATGATATCCATATTGAAGATTGCGATGAAGATGATGACAATTCAATTGACGAGGAAGAAGAAGAAAATTCCGACTAATTATGAAAATGAAGCCCTATGTAAAAACATTTGTCTCATGTAATTTAGATTATTGATGATGTATTTTGTAAAACAAAATATTTACTGTTTAAGCAATGTGGTTATTGTGTTTATATGATGGACAGTTTATCAGTTAAGTTTCTGCAGGAAGGTAAACAGGCAATACAAAGACAACCTTTCCTGCATCATGCAATCTTACCGACGGATAGTGATCCGTCGGTATCTCACAGAGAGTTCGAAATTAATTACGCGAAATGCCACCACCACCGACGACATTACCGACGGCTTCACCGACACATACACCGATGGATTCTAGTCTGTCGGTATCTCACAGAGAGTTCGAAAATATTTACAACAAAATGCCACAATCACCGACGTTCATACCGACGGATAATTATCCGTTGGTATCTCACAGAGAGTTCGAAAATATTTACAACAAAATGCCATAATCACCGACGTCCATACCGACGGATATTTATCCGTTGGTATCTCACAGAGAGTTCGAAAATATTTACAAAAAAATGCCACAATCACCGACGTCCATACCGACGGATATTTATCCGTCGGTATCTCACAGAGAGTTCGAAAATATTTACAACAAAATGCCACAATCACCGACGTCCATACCGACGGATATTTATCCGTCGGTATCTCACAGAGAGTTCGAAAATATTTACAACAAAATGCCACAATCACCGACGTCCATACCGACGGATAATCATCCGTCGGTACCTCACAGAGAGTTCGAAAATATTTACGCGAAATGCCACCAACACCTAATTACCGACGGAGTAGGTCCGTCGGTAATTTGTCGGTTACACATATTACCGCCAGAATTACCGACGGACCGAACGTTTTCCAAAGTGCGTTAATTGCGCCACTGAACTTGTCAGATTACCGACGGAATCACCGACGGACTACGAAAAATTTGGAGGGCTTTTAAAAATTCGGAGCGAAATTCGAAAAATACCGACGGAATTTTTACCTGTTACCGACGGAATTTTGCCCTGTTACCGACGGAGGTGAATTCCGTCGGTGATTCCATCGGTAAAATTGACCTATAAGTTCCAGCCCCGCCGCTTCGCCTCATTTTTTCTTCTTCTCTCTGCCGCTTCGCTTCTCCTCCGTTTTTCACCTTAGATTTTTCATTTTTTTCACCTCAATCCTTAAACACTTTCACCTTTAATCTCTAGCAAGATTTGGTGTTGTAAATCTTCATTATATTAAAAGGTATGTGTTTTTTTTCTAATTTATTTTATTTTATTTTATTTTTAGTTGTTTTTATTTTTGTTGTGTTTGATGTTTTTTGTTGCAATGTAGATAAAGTTTTGAATTTGACACATTATTAAGGTATGTATATTTCGTTCCTTTTTTTTTGAATTTTTTGAATATTTTTTGAATTTGTTGAATATTTATGAATTTAATTGTTGAATAATTTGAATTTAATTGTTGAATTTATTGAATATTTTTTTGTTGTTGTGTTGTTAGAATTGTTATTAGTTAATTTAACTTAGAATTAGTTAAAGTTGAATATTTGAATATTTTTTTAATATTTTTTGAATTTGTTGAATATTTGTGAATTTAATTGTTGAATAATTGAATTTAATTGTTGAATTTATTGAAAAAAATTTTTGTTGTGTTGTTAGAATTGTTATTAGTTAATTTAACTTAGAATTAGTTAAAGTTGAATATTTGAATATTTTTTTGAATAATTTTTGAATTTGTTGAATATTTGTGAATTTAATTGTTGAATTTATTGAATATTTTTTGTTGTTGTGTTGTTAGAATTGTTATTAGTTAATTTAACTTAGAATTAGTTAAAGTTGAATATTTGAATATTTTTTTGAATTTTTTGAATTATAATTGTTAATGTTGAATTGTAATGATTAATTTGTTGAATTATAATTTGTTGAATTTATTGAATATATTTTTGTGTCATATTTTTTATTGTTTTGAATTTATTGAATTGTAAGGATTAATAGTTGAATATGTTGGAATAATTAGTATAGATTGGTTCGATTGGATGTGGCTATTGTTAATATTTGCAGGTTTGTGAATTTGGGTAGTATCCAGTATGGGGGAGGTGCTGCTGATTTTTTTTTTAACTTTTGAATTTTATTATACAATTATTAATATAAAATTGTTTAGATGCGCAAAATGAAAACCAGAGCTGGTCGTCTAGTCGTCTAGTCGAATCAAGTTCGTCTAGCAGCAATGATGATGTTTCCTTAGGTGCCTCTCAAGAAGAGGCACCTACACCACCTGCGCCGTCAACCGATGCTGCCTCTTCCAGCGATGTTTCACATCGCAGACGCGGCATGCCTTCGAAGCGGAATCAATTTACCCGCCAGTTCGAGGCACAGTGGAAGGACGATCTTTCAATGTAAGTTTGTTAATGTTTTAGTTTTTTTTATATAAAAAAAACAAATTTAAAACATAATTTATGAAGTAATCACAAATTAATTTCATTTCTTTTCAGGTTCACAAACATTGAGGCCGCCGATTAATATCATCGGCGTTTAAAGCGTCGATGGAGATTCCATTGTTTCAATGGAGTCAGATATCCAGACATCCTGAATGGATGCCTCAAATCAATGCATGGTTTCGTAGATTTTGAGGTTCGTGTTAATATATAATTTTCAGCTTATTTCTAATAAATTCAAGTTATAATTGTAAATAATTTATTAACATTTTAAAAGATTATTTTTTTATATACAGCATCGATTCTGCTGGGACGATGAACATGACAGTGTTTGTGAGGAGGGTGTGGGAAAATCACGCGGCAATTAGGTAACATCGAAAACAATACGACTTTTTTTTTACATAATTATTTATGTTTTGAAATGTAATTTTTTCGTGCGTGAATTAGGTTGCGTGATTTTTGGTATGACGCCCAGAAAAAAGCAAAAAAAACAGTGAGGGATAAGGGGTTACAAGGCTGGAACGATATTGCGGTTTGGAGGGATTTCAAACCAATATACATCCCGGAAGATATATGGCCGCACTATCTTCAGCACGTGACGTCTGAGCGGTTCACTCGACGCTCACAGTCCGGTGCCGGCAACCGGAATCGGCAAATTCATGGCTCAGTTTGCTGCACATGCGAAACGGATGGTAAGATTAATTTAAATGAAATATATCGTTCAATTAATTTGTTGTTAATACATTTGTTTCATTATATATAGGCTACGTCTCTTGGACGTGAGCCGAGCCCTATGGAGCTGTTTGTGGAGACGCACGTGCGGAGTCATGACCGCCAAAAGGGGACGCAACAGTTCGTTGACAACCGTGCTCAACAGTTTGTGGTGTGTTTGTTCAACCATTTTATTTTATAAGTTATTATCATGTTTATTGAATTGAATATGATTTTTTTTTTTTCAGGAGACCTATAATAATCGGTTGAGGGAGAGATACGGGGATGATCCTTCGACCCATCCGGAATTCGATCCGGATTTGTGGATGGAGGCTGGATCGTCAGGTGGACCCGATAAAAATCGGGTTTACGGGCTCTCCAACACTACCGCTGCCAAGTTGCGGTCGACCGGTACTGCTTCAACCGGTGGGAGCTCCCAATCTGTATCGAGCTCCCAATCTAAGGAGTTTGTGGCCTTGCAGCAAAGGTGCGACCACCTATCAGAGGCGTACACACAACTTAAAGAAGAGCAAAGATTGGCGAACGAACAACACAGATTGGCGGACGAACAACGCAGAGCAGAGTCTGAACAACAAAGAGCGGCCTATGAAGAGCTTCGTCAAATGGTCATGAACATGACACAAGGTGGAACATGTGCGCCTAATCCTTTTTGGCCGCCTAACCCCCACCCTCCTCCTCCTCCTCCTCCTCCTCCTCCACCTTTATATTAATTGTTTTTTTTTTAAACACATTCATTTTGTAATGAATATTATTTAACTTTGAGTTTTTTTTTGCTTAATATAAATTTTATTTGCATAATTGGTTTGTATTACTATTAATTTATATTATTTTTTTCTAAATAATTAAAAAAAAAATTACACAGGGATTTACCGACGGAAAAAATCCGTCGGCATTGGACACCCATCACCGACATATTCACCGACGGAAATAATCCGTCGGCATTGGACAGTGTCTGCGGTATTCCATCCCATCACCGACGAAAATAATCCGTCGGTATAAAAATACCGACGAATTTACAGACGGATTTATTCGGTCGGTATGAAATATCACCGACACTTTTGCCGACGGATGTAGTCCGTCGGTATTTACATAACACCGACGGAACATATTCCGTCGGTATATTCCAAGCGGGAAACTTTTTTTTTTTGGCGCACACGGTCCGTCGGTAAATGTTTTTTTTGTATTACCGACCGATATAGCGACGGAATGTGGAATCACCGACAAAAGGTATTCCGACGGGAGTATTTCGTCGGTAATATAGTCGGTAAATACTTTACCGACGAACGTTCTATCACACATCGACGGAATATTTTCATCGGTAAAACTGTGAAATCTTGTAGTGATTAGCAATTAATATTGTTACAATGTTGTTAGTATTATTTGTTACAAAGGAGAATCTGTTAGCATGAATACTGAGTGTAAACGGAAGAATATTCTTCGTATAGTATCTTCCAATACTGCATAAATAAACTGAGAATAAGGTATGTACACATTAAGCAAAATTAAGTAAGTAATATAACAGTGCATGAATTTCATCTTCTGCTTCTCTGTATAACAGATTCATTTATTCTCCATTCTTCGTTCTTTTCACTCTCTAATCTTTCTTCATTTCTATTGCATTTCTATATAAATATTACTGTCTTTCATTGTATCAGAGCACTGGAACTCTTGATCTTGTGGCCATTAACTTCTGAATTCTGGCTTTATTCTCATCCTCTTCATAAAATTATTGTGTACTTGTTGATATGCCTATCAGCTATTTGATATATTGCCTAACAGATCCTCTTCTTCAAAACTCCAGTTTTTCTATTACTTCACCGAACATTATAATCTTCAATTTTCTGCTTTCTCTTACATTCTAAAATGGTGAGTAGCTCTCAACTTCATATTATTCAATCTCCTATCACTTCTCTGCTTCCTGCAATCTCTATTGCTATAACAGTGAAGCTTGACAATACAAACTACCTCGTTTGGCAATTTCAAATGAAAATTCTTCTTGAGAGTCATGGAATTCTAGGATTTGTTGATGGTTCCAGAAAATGTCCAAGTCATTTTGATACAGATTTTGATATTGAGGGTGTTGAATCTAATGATCATCAGATTTGGAAAATGCATGACAGAGCACTTATGCAACTACTTATTGCCACTCTTTCTTCTACTGCCATTTCCTATGTCATTGGTTGCATCAGCTCTCATGATATGTGGATTCAATTGCAGGATCGTTTTTCTACAGTAACCAAGGCAAGAATCTTTCAGATGACGAGTGAACTTCAAACCATCAAAAAAGGTTCAGAACCGGTGTGTCAATATCTGCAGAAAATCAAAGATGCCCGTGATCATCTCTCTGCCGCAGGAGTTTATTTTGAAGATGAGGATATTGTGATCTTGGCTCTCAATGGCCTTTCCTCTGACTATAACGCATTCCAATGTATGGTTTGAGGTAGAGATAATGTGTTATCTCTTAAAGATTTTCGCTCTCAATTGCTTGTTGAAGAAGCTACCATTGAGCATACCCATTCATCTTCTCCATTTGTCTCTGCTATGCACGTTCAGAATCAAGTCTCTCAAGGCAAGGCTCTGGTTCTTGATGAAGGTAATTCTAATCCTCTTTCTTCCAACTTCAAGTCAGCTCCTACTTCTTAATTTTCCTCTGGCTTCCATGGAGGTTTTAACGGCTATCAGAGTGGTTTCAATGGTCATAACACTGGTGGTTATTTTCACCACCGTGGCTCTCAATTTAAGGGTCGTGGTAGAGGTCACCATACTTTCCCATCTGGCCAACGATATTATCCTGCTCAACCAAGCTTTAATCCTGGTATTCTTGGTCCTGGAACTCATATCCCTACTTGCCAAATCTGTGGTAAAAGAGGTCATGTTGTTGCCGATTGTTATCAACGTCACAACCAAACCTCAGCCCCTACCTCTTTTGTTCAATGTCAAATTTGCTGGAAATATGGTCATTCTGCCATTCAATGTTATCATAAAGGCAACTTCTCCTATCAAGGTCGTCCTCCTTCCAATAATCTGAGTGCTATGGCTGCTACCTTTCCTCCACCTCCTGAACCATTTTGGGTGGCTGATACTGGAGCAATAACCCATATGACATCTGATTTCTCTCAACTTTAGGAGGCTACTCCTTACTCTGGTCCTAATGCTATTAACACTGCAGGAGGTTCAGGTTTAAGCATTTCTAGTACTGGCTTTTCTGTTTTGCCTATTTCATAATGCTCCTTACAATTACACCAAGTGTTGCATGTTCCTAAGCTATCTCAACATCTGCTGTCAGTTTATAGGTTGTGTAAAGATAATCATTGTCGATTTATTTGTGATGACTTTGATTTTTGAATTCAGGACAAAATCACGGGGAATGTCCTTCTCAAGGGATTGTGTAGTCACGGTTTATATGCTATTCCTTTTTCTGTTTCTTCTAGTTCCCACACACCTTTTCAACTTGCATCAGCTTCCCATCGTAATCAGTCTTGCTATCTTGGTCATCCCTCTAATAGCATCACGTCCACTCTTCTCACTCAGTCTCAGATTCCCTTCACTTCATATCCTACCAAGTATGTTTGTACCACTTGTTTAGAGGGCAAAATTACTAAGCTTCCTTTTCCATATCCAACAGTTAAGTCTCTTCACCCTTTAGAAATCATACATAGTGATGTTTGGGGCCCTACACCCGTAATGTCTATTGATGGCTTTAGATATTATGTTAGTTTTGTTGATGAATGTACACGGTACTCTTGGATTTTTCCAATGATCAATAAAGGAGAGGTTTATTCTATTTTTGTCCATTTCCATACATTTTTAGTTACTCAATTTTCTGCTACACTTAGGGTCTTTCAAAGTAATGGAGGTGGTGAATATATTAGCAACAACTTCAAAAAATTTCTTACCAAGGGCATTGTTCATCAAATGTCATGTCCCTATACCCCTAAACAAAATGGTCTTGCTGAGAGAAAGCATCGACATATTATGGAAACCGCCATCACTTTGTTACAAACTGCCCATCTACCTTATAAATTCTGGTTTCATGCTTGTGCTACTTCCATCTATTTGATTAATAGATTGCCTTGTCAAATTCTCCAGCTGCAATCTCTTTTTTCCTTGCTGTATGGTTCCTCCCCTGTCATCCATCACTTGTGCATCTTTGGTTGTGCTTGTTTCCCTTTACTTCGGCCTTACAACACTCATAAACTACAGCCCAAAACTTCCACATGCATCTTTTTGGGCTATGCCGACCAATATAAAGGGTATATTTGTTTTTCTCTTCATACCAATCGCATCTTTGTGTCTCGCCATGTCCTCTTTGATGAATCATTGTTTCCTTATATTTTTGTGCCTATGCCTACCGTATCTTCTTCTTTGCATATGCCTGATATCTCTCCTTCTTCCCAATCTGTCTCTCTTCATAAGTCTATTTTGCCTCTTATTTCTCCTCCTTCTGCATCATTACCTTCTTTGTCAACTGGTATATCTTCACAGCCCTCTCCTCTCCCCGTGGATCCTGATTTCCACCCTGAGCGACTGTGTGTTGTTTTACCTCTCTCCCCTATGAATATTCATCCCATGACTACCAGGTCTAAAAGTGGCATTTCCAAGAAAAAGGCCTATTCTGCCACTGTTCGGTCTCTTGATCTTTCTCAGGTTGAACCTCGTTCCTTTAAGATTGCTTCTGCCACTGTTGAATGGCAATCAGCCATGCAGGAGGAAATTGAGGCTCTTCATGCCCAGGGTACTTGGGACCTTGTTGCTTTGCCACCTGACAGAAATCTTATTGGTTGTAAGTGGGTCTACCGGCTGAAGAAGCATGTTGATGGTTCTATGGCTCGTCATAAGGCTCGCTTAGTGGCTAAGGGGTTTAGTCAAGAGGAGGGTATTGACTATGGAGAAACCTTCAGTCATGTGGTGAAACACACCATTGTTCGCCTAGTTCTTGCCCTTGCAGCTCACTTTAATTGGTCCTTGCGGCAGCTTGATGTGAAGAATGCATTCTTGCATGGAATTCTTCATGAGGAGGTTTATATGACACAACCTCAAGGCTTTATTAGTAAGGCGCACTCCTCTGATTTTGTTTACAGGCTAAGGAAGTCTTTGTATGGTCTTAAACAGGCTCCTCGTGCCTAGAATGAGCAGTTCACAAGTTTTTTGCCCAGCTTGGGGTTTCAAGCATCTCTTGCTGATTCCTCTTTATTTGTTCAGCACTCTTCTCATGGCACTCTGATCTTGCTCCTCTATGTTGACGATATCATTCTAACTGGCAGCCATTCCTTTCTTTTTTCATTTGTTATTACTACTCTATCTCAAGAATTTGACCTCACAGATTTGGGTCCATTGCATCATTTTTTAGGGCTGCAGATTTCCTATCTGCCTTCTGGTTTACTTGTGTCTCAAACCAGCTATGTCACTGACTTACTTGCCAGGGTTGATTTGTAGAATTCAAAATCTTGTGCTACTCCTTGTCTTCCTCATCATCACTTGCTCAAGGATGATGGCCAACCCTATTCTAATCCGTAGCAATACAGGAGCATTGTGGGAGCCTTGCAGTATCTCACTTTCACCAGGCCTGATATTGCCTTTTTGGTGAATCAAGCTTGCCAGTTCATGCATAATCCAATGGTTTCTCATGTTGTCGCAGTCAAATGTATTTTGCGATATCTCAAAGGTACCCTACATATTGGCCTTCACTTTCATCCTGGTCCTCTTCATTTGTAGGCCTATAGTGATGCCGACTAGGCTGGAGATCCTAATGACCGCCAGCCTGTCTCTGGTTCTCTTGTGTATTTTGGTTCCAGTCCTATTTCTTGGTCTTCTAAGAAACAATATACTGTTTCTCGTTCGTCTACGAAGGCTGAATATCGCGCTCTCGCTATCACTGCTGCAGAGCTTGCCTGGATTCGTCAACAACTTTGTGACATTCATATTCCTTTACTTCTGCCACCTTTAATTCATTGTTATAATATTTCTGCTATCTCCCTTGCTTCTAATCCAGTGTTCCATTCCAGGATGAAACATCTTCAGATCGATTATCATTTTGTGAGAGAGCAGGTTATCATGGGTGATTTACTGGTTCAGCATGTCTCCTCTAGTGATCAATTTGCTAATATCCTCACCAAAGGCCTTTCCATCTCTTTATTTCAGCATCATTGTTCCAATCTAATGCTTGGCTCCTCCCAGCCTATGATTGAGGGGGCATGTAAAGATATAAATGGTCCTAATGATGCCAAGTGTCAGAAGATTAGCAATTAATATTGTTACAATGCTGTTAGTATTATTTGTTACAAAGGAGAATCTGTTAGCATGAATACTGAGTGTAAACGGAAGAATATTCTTCGTATAGTATCTTCCAATACTGCATAAATAAACTGAGAATAAGGTATGTAAACATTAAGCAAAAGTAAGTAATATAACAGTGCATGAATTTCATCTTCTGCTTCTCTGTATAACAGATTCATTTATTCTCCATTCTTCATTCTTTTCACTCTTTGATCTTTCTTCATTTCTATTGCATTTTTATATAAATATTACTGTCTTTCACGCCTTTCGACAATATGCTTTCGTACATTGTATTTGAAAGTGATTTTCAAAGTATGTTTTGTATATAAAAACTTCGAATTAATGTCTTTTTTTAATTATATTTTGATGGTTTTTACTTATTAACAAAAGCATTCCTCCAACCCAAACGTAATTTTGCAAATGCACTTCTCCAACCCAAACGTGATTTTGCAAAAGCTTATGGACTACATTAACAAACACACTGCATCTCTAATATTAATCTTAGGCAGCATTAGTATAAATTTGAGAAATAGGGATGAATTATTATAGAAGCAATGATTACAAGTGTTGATTTTAGGGTGTGAAAGTTGGCTTTTAAACATGTTTTGTGTATTTATAAATTAAATGGTTAAATGTTTTTTAGAAAGAGATAAAAACATTATTTAATTATCGATGATAGATAAATTTTCTGTAACTATGTGCATGCAAATAGTTTTTTGAAATTATAACAACATCATCTTGAAAATTCACAAAATGGATCGAGGGTTATGAACTGTTAAAAAACTAGACTCAAATTCTCTATACAATAGATGAATCTGAAGCTTGTAGAAAGAAGTAGGAAAAAATAGCTAGAAAAGTGGGAGAAGGAAGGAAGGCTAAAGAAGTGGACAAGATCTCCGTAATAGCTCTCATAGCTCTGGATCTGTTGCTTGGACCGGGGATCAAATATAGCATTTTGGATAATCCTGGTGTCTGCTTCTACAATTTCTTTTCACTTCTTAAAGGTTAAAAGGCTGAACGTGCAACTTTTTTTTTTTTTTAGGGCAGGAAATATGTTTTATTTTGCCTAACAAAAACATATGCACCTCCTTTTGTTTCCAACCACAAAAAAAAAAGAGGGGATATAAATTTGAAACACTATTTATGTTTTTATATGATCATAAATGATGGAAGGTAGCTCAAATCATTAAAAGATTGAGTTTTAGTTTATGTTTTAATTTAATTTATTTGAATTTTTAGTTGAAATTTATTATTTAAACATTATTTATTGGGTTTGATTTAATTATTATTAATTATTTTATTTAGTGGATTATAAACTTAATTGCTTGTTCTACATAGAGTTGTAGTATTTATCAGCGTTTTCTTCTTTTTCACTGGCTTCCTTTTCTTTTCTCTCTTCTTTAACTTCAAATTTTTTTGTCCTGTATCGAATTTGGTATTAGAGCATTGTTTTTGGGTGGGATTAGAATTGTTTTCTTCACTTGTAGTCATGATTTAGAAGAGGGAGAGGAGGCATAGAACTTGTGAGAACCAAAAAGGTAGGCACATTAGAGAAGAAAAAGCTACTAAGAGAGGATGGAGGTGGTGATGCTGCAGTTCTTGTCTCTTTTTTTCTTGAACAAACCGATGGAGAACACATGAGGCGAAGGTAAGGGTTTTTTGATCATTTTTTGTCCTTTCGTTGCTCTCTTTATGGTTTCCATATCTGATTACTTTTTGCTTATGCATTTGCAATTGAAACCAATCTCTCTCTTTTTTTTTCACTTTGTTTTTCTGTTTTGTTAACGAGAAGACCTTTAATAATGAATAAAGGATGTTTTTTGTACAATTGATTTGGTTGTGGCATGGTATTGTAAATGCACATGCAGTTCTTTCTGCCTTTCAGGCAGGTCTGGACCTAATGACTGCAAGTGTCTAGTTTTTTTATTTTCTGGTTTCGTTTGGAACCAATGGTTGATATGTGCGGATAACACTTATAATACATATAGTTTTTATTTTTTTTTATTGATTTTTTTATTTTTATTTTATAAAAATAGTATTCATAGCTATTTGTCTCTAATCATTTTATTTTATTTTATTTTTATATTAAATTTAACACCATTTCTTTTGATATTTTTAAATCCTTCAACTAATTAGATATTATTTTGATTTTATTCCTCATTATTTGATTTCTATTTTTTAATAATGAATTTAATCTTTATTTTATTGGTTTTTTTAAAGATTTCATCACTTATCTTTTCTTTTTTTTTTAAAGGTTTGCACATATTGATTTTGGTTTTTTCATGAGAGAAATTATATTTAAAAAAAAATTATTCTTCAATAATTAATTTTTATGAAATTAGTTTTTGTGTTTTATTTTTGCTTTCCTTTCGATAAAATTATCTAAAAATTATCTAAATCACATGTCCATGTTCACATGGTTGACTTAGAAAAAATTTAATTACTTTATTTTTCAGTTGACATGAGATTGTTATTTTATCCCGGTTGAGGGGTTGTTACAATATTAAATTTAGATTTAGATTCAATTATAAATAAATTATATTCCATAAAATATTAAAAAATATAATTTTAATAATAAATTTATTTTTACTTTCACTTAAGGCTCCGTTTGTTTACTGGAGAGTAGTTTCCTTTTGGAAAGTGAATTCCGAGAAAGTATTTTCTGATGTTTGGTAGTGTAATGGAAAATGAGTTAGAAAACACTTTACAGTGTTTGGTTATGTCATGGAAAATGAGTTGGAAAATAACTTATTAATATTTTATTTTTCTCAAGTTTATTAAAATAATGAGGAACAAATCTTACAAATTAAAAGGTTGAATGAGAATGAAATTAAAAATATATATATAATTTCATAAATTATCTCAAATAAAATAAATAATAATCAAAATAATATAGATCAGATCTAAAAAATTAAAAAAAAAGATGAAGAAATTAAAATAATAATAATCAACATTTCATAAATTATTTCAAATAAAATAAGTAACAATCAAAATAATAAGGACCAAATTTGATAGATAAAAAATTTCAATAAAAATATGATAAGGAAAAAAGCAAATAGCAATTATAAAAATAAGGACCAAAGTTAATATAAAAATAAAATTTTAAGAGATGAAATTGAAAAATAAATATTCAAAACAAAATATATACAACAATCAAAAGTTTGAGGATCAAATTTGATATAATCAGCAAATAATAACATTTCTAAATTTTTCACAACTTCCGGAAAGCGTTTTCCCCCCAAATTTTTCAGGAAAACACTTTCCTGAAAACCAAGCCAAATTTTTCTTTTACTGGAAAGTGTTTTCCATTGATCAACTTTCTATTGGCAAACAAACACAAGAAAGTTTGGAAAGTGATTTCCCGGAAACCACTTTCCGGAAAACAAACACAGCTAAAAGGAAAACACTTTCCTGAAAACCAAGTCAAAATTTTTTTTAACTGAAATTGACTGGAAAGTGTTTTCTGTTGACCGGAAAGTATTTTCTGTTGACCGGAAAGTGTTTCATGAATGAATTTTCTACACGCATCCAAATTCCTTCCTCAAGCTGCGGACATTCTTCAATAGAAAGCCTCAATAAACAAGGAAGGTGACGAGGCACGGCACTTGTTAACTCGGGACAGCCTGCTATGAAGAGCTCTGCAAGATGAGGGAAAGCACCAGCTACATCTGTTTTCCATTCCTGCCATTTTTTCATCCCCTTGAACTTTAATATTTTGAGGGATTTAAATGGATTCTCCATCGAAGGGTCACTTCCATAGAACTCGGGACCAACTGCCACGACATCATCAAATCCTTTAATATAGAGCTCTTCAAGAGATTGCAGCTGCCCCAATGGTGGCAAGAGGATGCAGTTCTTACATCCAGAAAGTGTCAACTGTACCATATTTAAGAAAGAAGAGTTTCCAAGCCAGCCTGGAAACGTTGTACCCCCGTAACCAAGAATGAAAAGCTGTTTCACATTTTCAGAAGGGTCCAATCTCTCAAGTACTTCTCTCTCGTGCCGCGTGTCATCCGTATTGCCATCCCACATCAACCCCAACTCCTCAATCTTCTTCTTACCCTTCAAATCGGCATCCAAAGCATCTTGAGCATTTGCAACATCTCTGAGATTCCGAATAGAAAGTGTTTTCCTTATATGTGAGAGCTTGCCCAGCTCTTTCATGCTAGACCCACTCTCTTTTCCGACGATGTAAGATTCCAAAATTCGAAGCTTTGTGAGTTTCCCCATTTTTGGTGGCATCTCTTTCAAATTTGTCGCTTCAATGTTAAGATGTTGTAAGTTGACCAAGTTGGAAATGTTGGATGGCAACTCCATGAGATGCCGGCACCCATTCAACAATAAACTTTGCAAATAGTACAAGGTGCACACATTTTCAGGTAACCTTTCAATTGCGGTGGAAGAAAGGTCCAAGTGCCGCAAATGTTTCAAGTTGCCAATGGAATTGAGCAACTGAGAAGAAACATCTTGTAGATAAAATAAAGATAGCATTTGCAAGCGCTTAAGATTTGGCAAGATGTCATTTCAGTGCCTCAATATCAACTTTCCTTAAAGTATAAAGTGGAAACAAGGTGCGCAAATGTTGGACTCCATGAATGCTACGAAATATCCGAAGTCCTCCGCCATATGCTGCCGCTAAAGGGATTGATAAATAACGAGTCCTTTCTGGAAACGAGCATGAATGTTCACCCTCCAACACAGAGCCCGATTCATTAATACCAAGCTTAAAGCAAAATTCTCCTGACGCGTATTCAGCTAAATCACTTATGATGTCATGCATGCTGAAAAAATATGATGGAAACGAGCATGAATATTCAAGTGAGTGCTGGAAAAGTGACCTGGAGACAAGATCATCAAATTATTTTTCACCTATATCTTCCATCTCCTCAACGCCTCTGGGCTGGACTAAAAACCCTTGTGCCATCCATTCAGTGATTAATTCATCCTTCTCGAATACATAACCCTTGGGAAATATTGCGCAATAAGCAAAACAACGTTTGAGGTGTGAAGGGAGATAATAATAGCTCAATGTTAGAGCTGGAGGGATGTTTTCATTCGACGAACCCCACATACTGCTATTGGATATCTTCTCCCATTGCCTGACATCTCCTACGGAGTGCAAAAGACCCCCAAGAGTTTTCGCTGCCAGCGGTAAACCTTTGCACTTTCTCACTATTTCTCTGCCAAATGCTTCCAAGTGTGAGACTGCTCCAGAATTTACACCACTAAATGCAACCCTTGCAAACAACTCCCAGCAATCTTCATCGCTTATCACATCCAAGCGGTGACAGGGGATGACAGTTTGCGTGACTTTTGCTACATCTTGATCCCGTGTTGTGACGACAATCTTACTTCCGTGCTCCACATACCGCAAAGGTAGCAGTAGTTTATCCCATTCATTGTACTTGATGTTCCACGCGTCATCTAGAACAAGTAGAAGTTTCTTCCCTTTTACTGCCTCCATTAGAGATTCATCTGGTTCTTTGGTGCGGCAAGTACTTGCGTTGATCTTTTCAAGAATATCCTTAATAATCCTGGCAACATCAAATTGTTGAGAAGCCCAGACCCAGGCCTTGAGCTCGAAGCACTGTTTTACCCTTTCGTCGTTGTAGATAAGCTGAGCAAGAGTGGTTTTACCAATCCCGCCCATACCCACAATAGGAACCGCACACAAATTCGAGCCATCGGTGTTGTGTTGTGTCAACAAGTGCTCCATTATGGCTTCCTTATCAGAGTCCCTTCCATATACATGAGATTCATTAACCAGTGGAGTTGTTTTCTCTGACAATGGACTCCATCCACCAGTACCTTCTATGTGGCGCAGATCACCCTTGTGTTTAAGTAAACGTTCAAGCTTCTCAAGGATCATTTGTAACTCTGCTCCCATCTCTTTCATCCTTCTATTAGCTGGATTTAGAAATGGAACCCGATCCCTTACCTGCAATGGTGGACTAAATACGTGAGATAGAATTCAGGAAAATATTATAATTTTATAATATCAAAACATAAACATTAAGATTTTTACATCTAGAGAATTAATAAGTTTTCTTTCTACAGATCTTTTTCAAGAATTTACAATTGTTGATGCTAACTTAACATTAGTGATTTTCATAGCCCTTATTATATTATATTAAAAGTAAAGTATTTATTTTTAATATTTAAAACAAAGATATGAAGCTTTCATATATAAAATATCATTTCAGAGTCTAATTGTGCTAACAAAAAATAAGTGCATAATTCTTGGTGATTATTGTATATATAAATACTAAGAAATTTAATATTTATAACCAAAGGTTTTGAATCTAGTAAGTCCTAATTATTCATCATTAAAAATATTGAAAGACAATTCAATTTTATATCCCTTATTTTTTCAGAACAATTAAAATTTATTTATGCTCTTATAAAAAATATATAATTTAATTAAAATTGACAAAATTTATATAAATAATTCAGATTTTAAAAATCCAAAGCCCATGTTTAGAAAACTAATTAATAAATGAGAATTTGCAAGCATAATTTCGCCAGAGACACCAAAAGCCAATGATATTAGTTGCATGCATAACAATGAATACTCTTTAATTAAAACTCACAGAAAGACAACAACCATGCCTAAAATTATTTTTTCCTCGTTTACAGACTAGAGAGCATAAATGAAAGTTTAAAAAAAAACAAAAACAAAAACAAAAAAACAAACAAACATTTTATGAGGAAGCAAGGTCTATAGGTGCAAGAACTTATGCTTACCCAATTGCTGTCAGGTCGATCAATGTCCTTGGATCGTAGATATTCATAATCAATCTCCTCCAATATGTCCTCAGCTTCATACACAGCGTGTTTAACATCATTAAGCCAGTTCTTCACAGCAGGCTTTGTAATCTGCTTCTCCTCCGCATCGTCGAGTAGTCCGTTGACAGTATTCAGTGTTTCATTCAGCTTTTCCAGAAGACGGCCATCGAGTTTGTAGCTTCTGAAGAAGCCCAGAAAATCACGAGAGGCCAACCTGTCGACCAAAACCTGAATGACAGGGGAGAGAATTGATCCGCCGATCAACTCCAGAGCCATGGTGGATTTTTGCAGAAAGGGTGAGGGTGGGAATATGTGAGAGAAAAGAGTAGTGGAAAGCAGGAGCCTTGGTGGATTTTTGCGAAAGGGTGAGAGAGTGATCATGTGAGAGAGAATGATAAGCCACTGAATTGCATGATGGGAATACGTAGGCTTCGAAGGAAAGGAAGAGACAAGAAAACCCGAGGAAGCGTATGCGTTTTCTCTCAATGTATAAAAATGATGGGATCTTTGCATCCTTTCTCTTTCTCCATTCATTCATTACAATTCGTACATTTCTTATTTAATTCACCCTAATTGCAACAATTCAAACAATATAATTACTATTACTACTGCAGAACCCACGAAAATAACCATTGTAACGTCTCTGTTTTTTTTTTTCATTTATTTATCTTTGATTTCTCTATAAAATATATATATATAAAAAGAACAAGAATAACCACCATTACAATAGAGTTGGATCATACTCCCAACAGGATCTAAATAGTATTAGGTATTGCTGTCAACAGGATCCAATAGCAATGATCGAGTCTGTTTCATTAAAAATTCAGGTCTGCAATTGGCTCGGAGTAAACTAGTCGACCCATTAGGTCAACCTGGAACTCGGGTGACCAGCAAAAACTCGGTAGAGATCATTTTTTTTTAAATGTGTTTTTTTTCTCCTACCCAAAAACCCTTCTTTTTTTCATTTTTTTTATTTGTTTACTAACTCATTTCAAAATTCACTATATAAACACTAGAAGAATGTTTTATTTTTTCAATGTGAGATTTGAAGCCCTTTAGTATATACATTCTATGTTCTTCAGAAAAAAAAAGTTATGTTTTTTCAAATATGAGATAAAAAAAAAAAACCTTTTTAGTTTAAATACTTCAACTTAGAAGAATAAGATGATATCTTTCCGATATGAGATAAAAAAAATCTTTTGAAATAATATTTTAAACTTAATTGTTTACAACATGTATAACCTATATCCACGTGGATTGTTTCTTGAAATTTTCATATAAAATAATAAAACATCAAGTATGGTGACTCGGGGCCTTGACTAGGTCTATTTCGTTCAATATTTGGGCCTGCAAGTGGCCTAGAGTAAACTGGTTCACACACCGGGTAAACCCGGAACTCGGGTGACCCAATAAAAACCCAATAGAGATTGTTTTTTTATTAAATGTGTTTTTCTCCTACCCAAAGACTCTTTTTTTCATATTTTTCAGTTGCTTGCTAACTCATTTCAAAGTTCACTATATAAATATTAGAAGAATATTTTATATTTGCAATGTGAAATTTAAAGTCTTTTAATGTGTGTGTATTCTATGTTCACAAGAAAAAAGTTAATAGTTATTCAATGTGGGATAGAAAATATTTTTTATTTAAATACTTCAACTTAGAAGAATACGATAGTCTCTTTTCAATGTGAAATACAAAACCTTTTGAAATAATCTTTTAAACTTAATTTTTTACAATATGTATAGCTTATATCCATATGGATTATTTCTTATTTTTTCATATAAAATATCAAAACCTCAAATATGTCTTTTTAATTTTTCTTGGTTGACCCAAGTCAACCCGTGTAAACCAAGACTTAGCCCATTAGTCAGGTTAACCCCTAGGCTGGGTTTGATAGCTATGGATGCCATGAAAATATAGCTTTAAAGAATGCAATTGAAAAAAAATAAAGTAATATGACCGGTTAAAAAACCAAAAAAATAGATAAAATCTTCTCTCTTTTATTTTGTTTAGAGCCACTTTTAAAAAATATTAATTTTTTTGTTATGTGTTTAAAGATAAATTTATGGACACTAAGATCAATATTTTTTGTTCTTGAAATACAACTCACCAAAATACTTCTCTTTTTATCTAATGACTTTATCTTTATACTCATAACATCAAGGAATCAAAATGTGAGGAGAATGAAGTTTTAGAATTAAATATAAATAGCTAAAACTACGAGGATAAAAGAAAAAACTTTAGAAACCCAAATGAACTTTTATGAGAATTTCAAGGACCAAAACTCAATATTCAGATAGTGAAACGAGTGGAAAATGAAGTTTACGGCTAAAATGTAAACACATAAAACTACTAGGTTAAAAAATATTTAAAAAAAAAAAAACTTCATTTGGTATTACTCTTAGAAGGTATTTGGTATAAGGCTTAAAAATATGGTTGAAATTATCACATAAATAATAATTATTATTATAAGAGCAAATTTAAAAAGTGTACATGTTGGTTTTTAAAAATGACTAATGTATTTACCAATTAAACAATTAAATACTTGTGAAAAAAAGAGAGAATAATTTAATAATCAACTTCAACTTTTCCATTAATTAATTAAGATCTAAAAAATCCAAAATTTATATTTTTTTAATATAAAGTTAAAAAATTTACATATATTATAAAAATATATTTCATAAAAAAAAAATTTATATATAATTCACAATCGCTCATTGCAGGACTTCATATGTTTGAACACATTATAGGATCTTCTCATTATCAACACTTTTAAATATATCTTTTTCGATATAAATAACCAAATAATCATTCAACAAATTATCCCCAATTCGATTGTGTAATCGACTTTTAACCAATTTCAACACTTAAAATATTCTCTTTACTGATGCAGTAGCCACTGGTAAAATTAATGCTAATTTTATCATGCAATATATGTTAATTATTAAATTTATTACTTATATACTAAAACACGTTGGATTTTCACTATGTATTTGTTACTATGCAATTTTTTTTTTTTCAGTTTGGTCATGGCAGCCGGGCCCAAGACGCTGAGGTCTGGCGTGAGTGCTAGACCCAATCACCAAATCCTAGGTCTGGCAGCCATGTAAGACCCAAACATGGCCGCCACACCCAAGTCTCTAAGGTCCGGCTCAGCCGCAAGACCCAAGTGTATTGGGTCTAGCTTGACCTACCAGACCAAAGAGATATGAGTGTGGCATGGCTGTCAGACTCAACTATCTTGGGTGTGGCATGACCGGCAGACCCAAAAGACTTAGGTCTAGCTTGCTCGCCAAACCTAAAGGTCTTGGGTGAGGCTCGATCACCAGATCTAAGGCTATTGAGTCTGACATGGTCGTCAGATCTAAGGATATACCAAATATCTTGGGTCTGACATGGTTGTTATCATAGTTATCAGACTCAGTCCCACTTGACGGGTCAACCCAGGACCTGAGTAACTCAGGGCTTTGGTTGGGTCTGTTTCATTCAAAATACAACTCTCCAAAATCAACATTTTTTGTTCTTGAAATACAACTCACCAAAATACTTCTCTTTCCTCTTTGTTTTTCTAGCGACTTTCTCTTTATAATTGCAACATAAAGGAATTGAAATGTGAGGAAAATAAAATTTTAGAATTAAACATAAATACATGAAACTATAAGGATAAAAAATAAAAATAAAAACTTTAGGAAATAAATTGAACTTTTATGAGAATTACAAGGATCAAAACTCAATAGTCAAAGAGTTAAACGGGTGAGAAATAAAGTTAACGGTGAAAATATAAAGATATGAAACTATGAGGTTCAAAAATATTTAAAAAAATTTCATTTTGGTATTACTCTTAGAAGGTATTTGGTACAAGGCTAAAAGAACATTGGTGAAATTATCACATAAATAAATAATTTTATAATAGCAAATTTAAAAAGTGTAATTGTTGGCTTATAAAAAAGACTGATATTTTTACAAATTGAACGGTTAAATACTTGTGAGAAAAAAAATAAAAAAGAAGAATAATTTAATGTTTAACTTCAACTTTTCCATTGATTGAGCTTGTCTTTTGAAAAAGCCTAGAACCTCAGGAGAGGACAGCCTGTCAACCAAAACCTCAATGACAGCACGGAAATTCTTCACAAGATCTCAGGTTAAGAATATAAGTTTCGAGTTGATTATAAATTGTTACAAGCTTAACCATGAAAGTCGGCCGTGCTGGCATCCCTGACTGTTTGCCGGGGATCGTTTTGTAATGATATTCTCGTCGGACGTGATCTTTCTTCTCTACTGTATTAATGATGCATCATTTAGTACAAATCTTTACATCTTCTCTGTGACATCCCACGAGCTCTTGAAAAGAATGGTGCAGTGCAGAACCCTACCATTCAATGAATTGTTAGGAGATGAGGTCAAGATTTCTGAGTCAGGAAGTTGTCGATTCTTGCGAAAGGGTGAGAGAGAGAGAATGATAGCAGTAGAAAGCTAATATAGCCACGGAATTCCATGATGGGAACACGTGGACTTTAAAGGAAAGGAAGAGACAAGAAAACGCGTGGAAGCGGTATGTACGAATAAATTTGATAATCGAATAATAAAAAAGATAATTTCTGTGTTTAATACAATAAATTTAAAAATATATAAACAGTTAAACCGTAAAAATTATTATGGATTAATTATCTTCTTGTGGACATCCATAAAATATTAATAATAAGTTTTTTACATGAGAAGAATGATAAATTATAAATTATAAATTTAATATATATTAAAAATAAAATTAACTTAATTAGATATATAAAAATTGATGAAAGAAATATTTTATAATATAAGAAACAAATTAAGTCGTTAAACTTTATTTATCTAGATAAAATGTTGATAGCAACCATATTCGTTGCACATTTGAATTAATCCCATAAATTTTAAAAATTATAGTTTAATTGGTTAAATTTTAAATTTTTTTTTAGAAATTACTGGTTTGAGTTTTAAAATTTTAAAATCATTAAAAGTTTATATAATTATTAATTTTAAAATTTATAAAATTAGTTGAGATATGGGTGTAAATATCAATAATGCGCTGCCGTGGATAGCACATAACTTGGTGCATCGGAAGCACGATGTTAATTTCCAGAGCCACCAATGATGCGCCGCCGTGGATAGCAAAGACGAGTTAATTTTAGGACTCTTTTGACTATTCTTCATCTCTGCAGAGTCAACAAAGCCACTTTCAAAGTCTTCTTATATAACAAGACAAACCCTATTTATGACATTGATGCATACCTACCATCCTTTGGTTTTTCTTTTCCACACAAAATAGCTCCCTTCGTGGAAATCTTAATTGTTAACTTTTTCACCGTGATAATGGTTATTTTTTATTTAAAAAAATATTAAAAATATATTTTTTATTTTAAAAAATTATTTTTTATATCATCACATCAAAATAATCTAACCATAATAAAATAATATTAATTTCATGTAAATATTTTTAAAAAAATTATAAAATACAATTTTCAATATAAAAACAAATTGATGTATTGCCAATGTGGAAACCCAAAGAATATACAACCTCGGTGAAATTAACAGGTGAATACGACCGTGCCCTTTCATTTTTCCATGCCAAACGCTCCAGAGAGCTAGCGTTCTCTTCTTTGGTTTATTGACCGTGCATGTCCCTTACATAAGGTAATTTTTATTTTTGTGATGTAAAAGTATTTTTGAAAAAAAATTATTATTTTTCATTTTTATTTCAAATTAATTTTCAAAATGAATCTTTAATTTTGACATTCACTGGGTTCTTCAAGAATTTAGCACATGACATGTTAAGTTTTCAGTAATTAAGAAAAAAGGGCCAAATGTTTTCACCTAGGGTCACACCGAAATGATAGGCAGGATTGCCGTCACCGTCACGGGCAAGAAGGATCCGACATGTACAATATTAAATTCATGGAAGCCGGTTTAAAACTTCCTAACCATATTAAATTATTTATATTATATTTAGGGCTGGGTCACAAAATAAATTTATTAAAAAAATACTAAATTAAAAAAAAAAACTTAAAAGGCCAAGATTTCAGTTATTTTATTTTTTGAGCTGAAACTATAAACATCATTAAAAAACAAATGTTGAAAAAAACATTTTCTTACAAGCCCGAGTCCTTGCCAGCCTTGGTGCTCAATGTATTAATCTTTTATATCAGCATGATTAAGGCATCATCAAGTGGATTAAGTATGGATTAACTGTCTTCAAATGGGCATAAATAAGATAAGAATAATAAGTTTTCATCTATGCCTTTAAGATGAAGGATGGACCCGAGTTTTAAAGTATAAAATAATATAAATATATAACTAAATTAATTAAGATTTAAAAAAATCTAAAAATTATAAGTTAATTTCTAATATAAAGCTTAAAAATTTATATATGTATTATAAAAAGATGATTTATGAAATTTTATTTTTTTATAATTTATAATTGTTCTTTGCAAGATTTTATATATTGAAAACGTTATAGAATTTTTTTATTATTAACACTTTTAAATATATCTTTTTCGATATAATTAACAATAATCAAACAATCATTTATCAATCTTCTTTGATTCGATTGCGTAACCAACTTTTAATTAATTTCATCGCTGAAAATATTCTCTTTATTGATGAAGTGGTTTGTCTCCATTAATTTTGAAGCAAGATCATTTATTCATTTTACTTTTGGAAATTCTTCACAGGATCTCATGTCACGAATATAAGTTTCAAGTTGATTATAAGTGCTGCAAGCTCAACTATGAAGAAAATAGATGGATAGAATTAAGCAAGATGAATCAACTTTTGCTTATCATAAGCCATTATTTGCCACTCCATCACTACAAAGGGAAAGACTCTTTTCCTTGGCCAACAAGCTATATTGGCTACAGTTTTGCCTTGGGTGTACCATTTATTAGTTTTTTTTTTTTTACAAAAAAGTACTTTGATGCTTTCAAATTGATTCATCAACTTTTTTTTATGTATATGTTTTAGATTATTTTGATGCACTAATCTTAAAAATAAATTTTTAAAAATAAAAAGAAATATTATTTTGATGTATTTCAGTATAATTTTTTTAAAAAAAAACAATCACAATCACACTACTAAATACTCATGGGATATAAAATTGTGACCTTAGAGAACAAGTCAGCTTATTGATGAGAAGTAGAAATATGAGCATTACAAATCAAGAGCTTCTTCTAGGCAATCAAGTTAAAGACTAAATTTGATGCAAAGTACAAATCTTAATAGAACTCGTTGAAAATAATTTAGATAATTTTTTTCTTAATTTCCTTACATTGTTGGCAAAAAGTTTGCGAAAAGGTGGCAAACTTGTTCGCAACACAGAGTTCCAAGTATAACAACTCATGCAAGCAAACATCCGACTCTGTCAAGATCTCTGGATCTGTTGCTTGCACTGGGATCAAACATATCATTTTGGATGTCCTGATTTCTGAAATGCTGCATCGTTGGCCAGCAGTTATCTCTTTCAGGTTTTACCTTTTCTTTTCACTTTGCCATCATCCTCATTTCATCCTGGGCATAGGCCATCTATCGAGTTTAATCCTGAACATAGATCCATCAAGAATATAATGCTGTTAGTATTAAGCATCTGTTAAATATTCTGATCAAAGTTTTTGTTTTAAATATCTCATAAAATCCCAGTGAATTATCAAGTAATAGCTGATATACAATGTTAGCAAAATCACTATTATTCTTCTTGTTTTCATTTATCTTTGTTTTTTGAACAAATTGTTGGGAACCTATCTCTACCTCATGTGGTGATGGGCTGTGCGGTGAAGATATGTTGTTGTGAAAATGCCATGCTCCAAAAATAGAATTTAAAACAAAGGAGATGCAAGGCTGAGAATTTAGTAAATACCTGAGCACGTTGGACAAATGACAGGAGAGTGTTATTGCATAATTCTTCATCCTCTAATTATAAACTTTTATACTGCTGATGTGAGAAATTTTGGGCCAATTTTCCCCCGTCTCCCTTTCACACCTTGTGGCCAGCAAAGGACAATCGATAATCTTAAGATATTCAAGGGAGGAGGGCAGCCCTTCTTCTGGCATGAACTCAAGCTTAGGAGAATGCGAGATCAACAACTTGCGAAGAGAGGTGAAGTGTTGAAGCCCCGTATAGTTCAGAGATTTAAGATTTCTGAGATCTGAGATTTGAAGAGATACAAGGGAGGAGGGCAGCCCCTCACCTGGCACGGACTCAAGCTTGGGAGAACTAGAGATACGCAATTTACGAAGGGAGGTGAGGTGCCGAAGCCCCTTATATTCCAGATCTTCAAGATTCAAGATTTCAAGGTTTTCAAGGGAGGAGGGAAGCATGTCTTCTGGAAGGGACTCCAGCTTAGGACTCTTGAGAATCAATGTGCGAAGAGAGGTCAGGTGCTGAAGCTCCTTGTAGTCCCGACCTCGTTGATCCCATAATTGAAGGCATTCAAGGGAGGGAGGCAGCCCCTGCAACGATGCAAGCTTTGGACAATTCCAGATCTTCAATTTGCGAAGAGAGGTGATGCGCTGAAGCCCCATGGATTCCAGAGATTCCAGTGTCATGACATGAAGGTATTCAAGGGAGGAGGGAAGCGCCTGCTCTGATATGGACTCAAGCTTAGGGCAACCCTCGATACTCAATTTCCTAAGAGAGGTGAGGTGATGAAGCCCCTTATAGTCAAGAGACTTCAGATTTCCCAGACGTTTGATTTTAAGGGTTGTGAGAGTAGAGGGCAACGTCTCCTCGTCAAAAGACTCCACATCGTTCCCAGTAAATCTGAAGCATGAAAGAGAAGGGAGTGCTTGCAAACCACATACCTTGAGCTTGATACAATCCACAATGCAAAGTGTGTGTAATTTGGAGGGTAAACCTCCTTCAGGAAACGAATCAACTTCTGGAAGTGATCTCAATTGCAAATCCTCAAGGGAAGGGAGGAGGGAATGCATGTTTTCTGGCAAAGACTTCAAATATAAGCAACCCTCTAACACAAGGCTTGTCAAATCTGGGGCAGCTAGTCCTCCTCGGGGAAAGACACCAAATTAGGACACTGTCTGACAGTCAAATGACGGAGAGCAGGAAGAGATCTCTCGCCTATACAAAGAGATTCGAGATTGAGACATTGTTTGACTGTAAGTGTGGATACCTGGGGTAAATGGTCTAGCCGGCAGGAATTAAATGAACTACATCTATCGATTTCAACATCTGTGAAAGAAGAGGGATCCACATTACTCATTTGCTCCATTCCCTTTAGTTGGGGATATTCTCTAAATTGAAGGCACCGCCCACCGCCATATAATACCGATGCATTTATACGACCACTAGAACCATCAAATACATTGATTTCGGTGAGCAGGGGAGCCTCTGGAATTGAAACCACAAGCTGCGGACACGCTCGAATCTCAAGTATCAATAAAGAAGGAAGGTGATTAGGCAAGCCATTTGTTAACTCGGGACAACCTGCTATCAAGAGCTTTGCAAGATGAGGGAAAGCACCAGCTACATCTGTATTCCATTCCTGCCATTTTCTCATCCCCTCGAACTTTAATATTTTGAGGGATTTAAATGGCTTCTCCATCGAAGAGTCACTTCCATAGAACTCAGAGCCAACTGCCACGACGTCATCAAATCCTTTAATTTGGAGCTCTTCTAGAGATGAAAGCTGCCCCAGTGGTGGTAAGGAGATACAGTTCTTACATCCAGAAAGTGTCAACGCTACCATATTTGAGAAGGAAGAGTGTCCAAACCAACCTGGAAACATCGTACCCCCATAACCAGTAATGACAAGCTGTCTCACATTTTCAGAAGGCTCCAATTTCCCAAGCACGTCTCTCTCATGTTGTGTGTCATCCGTATTACCACCCCATATCAACCTCAGCTTCTCAATCTTCTTCTTACCCTTCAAATTGGCATCCAAAGCATCTTGAGCATTTGCAACATCTCTGAGATTCCGAATAGAAAGTTTTCTCCTTATATGTGAGAGCTTCCCCAGCTCTTTCATGCTAGACCCACTCTCTTTTCCCACAATGTAATATTGCAAAGTTCGAAGCTTTGTGAGTTTCCCCATTTTTGGTGGCATCTCTTTCAAATTTGTCCCTTCAATATCAAGATGTTGTAAGTCGACCAAGTTGGAAATGTTGGATGGCAACTCCATGAGATGTCGACACTCTCTTAACAATAGAGTTTGCAAATAGTACAAGGTGCTCACACTTTCGGGCAACCGTTTAATTAATGTCTGAGAAAGGTCCAAGTGCCGCAAATGTTTCAAGTTGCCGATGGAATTGGGCAACTGAGAAGATTTATAGCTCCACCGATATAAAGATAGCGTTCGCAAGCGCTTAAGATTTGTCAACATGTCATTCAGCACCCACTATCAATCCCCCCCACGTATGTTAGTGGAGACAAGGTGCGCAAATGTTGGACTCCATGAATGCGAGGAAATATCTTAGAGACCCCATCATATAGTGTTGAAGTGATTGATAAATGACGAGTCCTTTCTGGAAGCGTGCATGAATTTTCACCCTCCAACCCAGAGCCCGATTCTCCATCCATAACAAACTTAAAGCAGAATTCTCCTGACATGTATTCAGCTAGATCAGTTGTGAGGTCGTGCATGCTGAAATATGATGGGGCGTAAAGTGATTGCTGAAACAATGACCTAGAGACAAGGTCATTGAAGTATTTGTCACCTATTTCTTCCATCTCCTCAACACCTCTGGACGGGACTAGAAAACCCTGTGCCATCCATGAAGTGATTACTTGATTCTTCTCAAATACGTAACCCTTGGGAAATATTGCACAATAAGCAAAACAACGTTTGAGGTGTGAAGGGAGATAATAATAGCTCAATGTTAGAGCTGGAGGGATGTTTTCATTCGACAAACCCCACATGTTGCTATTGGATATCTTCTCCCATTCCTTGACATCTCCTTCGGAATGCAAAAGACCCCCAAGAGTTTTCGCTGCCAACGGTAAACCTTTGCACTTTCTCGCTATTTCTCTGCCAAATGTTTCCAAGTGTGAGAATGCTCCAGAATTTGCACTGCTAAATGCATGCCTTGCAAACAACTGCCAGCAATCTTCATCGCTGATTACATTCAAGCGGTGAGAGGGGATGACAGTTTGCGTGACTCTTGCTACATCTTCATTCCGAGTTGTCACGACAATCTTACTTCCAGGCTCTGCATACTGCAAAGGCAGCAGTAATTTAACCCATTCATTGTACACAATGTTCCACGCATCATCTAGAACAAGTAGAAGTTTTTTCCCTTTCAATGCCTCCATTAGAGATTCATCTGGTTCTTTGGTGCCGCAAGTACCTGCGTTGATCTTCTTAAGAATATCATCAACTATCCTGGTGACGTCAAATTGTTGAGAAGCCCAGACCCAGGCTTTGAGCTCGAAGCACTCATCTACCCTTCTGTCTTTGTAGATAAGCTGAGCAAGAGTGGTTTTACCAACCCCTCCCATGCCCACAATAGGAATCACACCTACATTTGCACCATCTGTATTGTTTTTTGTCAACAAGTACTTCATTATGGCTTCCTTATCAGCTTCCCTTCCATATACATGAGATTCATCAACCACAGGAGTTGTTTTCTCTGACAATGGTCGCCATCCACCAGTACCTTCTATGTGGCGCAGATCACCCTTGTGTTTAACTAAACGTTCAAGCTTCTCATAGATCTTTTGCAACTCTGCTTCCATTTCTTTCATCCTTTTATTAGCTGGATTAAGAATTGGAAACAGATTCCTTACCTGCAATGGCGGAACATATCCATGTATATATATGAGATAGAATTTAGGAACATATAAATACTAAAATTATTAAACTCGTACCGAGTAAGTTAACACACAGATGCAATGATGTTTTGTTTATAAAAAATTAAAAACAAATTAAAATGAGATTATTTTCTTTAAAAAAATTGAAGTCTAACCAAGATTCTAATGAGATGATAGGATGGTGAATTAACCCTCCAGCTTACTAAAATTTGAAAGATAAATTCAGCAATTAGCACAGTAAACATAAAAAAAGTGATGCAATGATATCGTTTGAAAAAGTTTTTGAAAAATAGTATATTTTCACATTTTCACACCTAAGAAAAGCAATATTTACTAAATTTTATTATTACTAAGCATATCAAGATAGTTGTCGTACTTCGGAATAGCGACATTTAGTAAATGTTGAATTTTTAAAGAACGTCAAGGTGAAACTTCAATCATCTGACTCAATTAATTGACCTGTTCATAATGGTTAGTGAAATCGATCGATTGATTCTGAAAATAATAAGAAAAATCTCAAAAATATCAAAATCAAAGGGTCTCGATGAGATTTTTGATATCTAGAGATTTGACAATCTATATAGCGACACAGTGGCTACAATAGGGAAGATGATTTTTGAAAACTTCTATAGAAGTTTGAGTGCGATCTAACAGTCGAATAAAAAATTATAGCCTTTTTAGTCGTTATTCTGGTATGGCGGAACCAAATCTCCTCTTGAGCCTTAAACTATCTCATCGGTCTGTAAATGCATTTGTTAGATCATACACGTAATTTGTTTAGGACAAATTCTCATTTAGTTATGATAAAACACACACATGACTATTTAGAATTACTTGTTATCACAAGTCTTTATACATCATTGACATTGAAAAATAGATAATAATTACTGTGTGAATAATAATTTTTTAAAATTTTAATTGAAATTTATTTTTTTAGTCTACATATTGAACACATATATATTTTGACTCATAATTAATATTTGGAAGAAAAAATTCATAAAATTATAGTTTTTATGTGAAATAGTCGACTAGTTAATACAATTAAATCCAATCAACCGACCAGTTGAACCAGATGATTGAACTTTCACTTCATCGCGCTTCAGAGGAACAACATTTACTAAATGTTGTCATTTGAAAATGTGAAAGTATGCTATTTCATTTTTTTTTTCAATCGGTGTTATTATACCAATATATAACATTTATTGTGCTAATTTAAAAAAAAAATTGAATGGGTCAACTTTGATTTTTTTTTAAAAAAAAAATTAATTCAAATTCTAGATTGAACATGTTTTAATTAAGTTGACAGCTGGGCCAAGCCAGTGGTTGGAATTTGTTGGAATAATAATGAGTAGTGGTTGCAGGAGAGTATCATAGGATTGGTTGCATGAGATAAATTAGCATCCTTGGGTGTTGTTTGCATGAAATATTTCAAGAAAAGATATGAAATTTTCTGATAATTTACAATTTCGAATTGTGCTTGTAAAAATCAGAGGGATCGATACTAACATTATACGAGAAAGGCAAAAACATATGCTTACCCGATTCCTCACACGTCGAGAGGCAGCTTTAACATCCTTGGATCGTAGATGTTCATATTTTTGACCATTTTTATTTTAATTATTATTATTATTTTATTTACTAAAAAAAAACGATAAAAAATGATGATAAAAAAAATAATAATAATAATAATGATGAAAAAAAACAAGTAAAATGAAATAAATAAAGAATGAATTAAAATTTGGGCTAAGGGCAACATGATTGGAAGTTTTAGGGTTTAATTAAACTTTGGAATTAATCTAATTAAGTTTGGAATTAATTTGTTTAATCCAATTAAGGGTTTAATTGAAGAATTGATAAATTTTTAGACTTAATTAAGCTTGGAATTAATTTAATTCATCTAATCAAGGGTTTAATTGGAAAATTAATAAGTTTTGAGACTTAATTAAGCTTGAAATTAATTTAATTCATCCAATCAAGGATTTAATTGGAGAATTGATAAGTTTTGAGACTTAATTAAGCTTGGAATTAATTTAATTCATCCAATCAAGGATTTAATTGGAGAATTGATAAGTTTTGAGACTTAATTAAGCTTGGAATTAATTTAATTCATCCAATCAAGGGTTTAATTGGAGAATTGATAAGTTTTGATACTTAATTGGACTTGGATGTAATTAAATTAATGAAATCAGGGACTTAATTGAAGAAATATTAACGATTGGGGTCCAAATTGCGAAATTAAAATCCAAGGATTACATTGAAAAAGGCGCGCAAATGCAGGGGGCTAATTACCGTTTAAACCAGGGGCTTAATTACAAAAGTTTTGAAACTTTGAGGGTCAAAGTAAAAATGGCCACTGCTGTCTCCAAAACGGCGTCGTTTTGAAGACGCTGTTCATCTTCTTCTTTAAACCAGCAACCGTTTTCCACAGTAAAGGAGGCCGAACGTTGCAGCAGTAATGGTCGTCCGTTGGCCTCAGTTATGAGCGTTTAATGGTGGCCGTTCTTCAGCCTACGACCCGTTACCAAACCACCAAATCCTATATAAACCGAGCTGCACCAAAGAGCAAGGGGCTGGTGGCAGAATTGTAGAGAGAGAGGAAACCAAAACCGAAAACAATACCAATACAAATAAACCAGAGAGGCTCCTAAGTTTTTTTGGTTAAACCCCAGACCAGGAGTGAACCTTTTCCCAACCTATACCAGCTCAAAACAGGAACACAGAAACGAACCGAGAGGGACTAGAGAGAATTAAAAAAAAATAGAGCACAGGTGAACTTTTCAGAAGAGGGCAGAGGAAACAGAGGGCAGTTAGGCAGAGGTCGAAGGAGGAATTCTGGCTTACTATTGACGGGCGCCACCGCTGATCATCGCCTGACACGCTGACACTCCGGCGAAGCAACCTGCAACAAGGTAAGCTTCCTCTGTTTTCTTCGTTCTTTAACTTTGGAGATTTCAGTGCCTTTTGCTTACCAAAGAAAGAGTTCAGTGCATTTTGGCACTGTGTGAAGGTAATTAATTACCTTCGCACGGTGCCATGCACGCATGACGTTGGGTCATGCGTGCTGTAGCCCAGCCGGGTCACTGGCTTGGGCCAGTGACCGGGCTGGGCTGGCTGGGTCTAGCCCAGCCCATGTGGGCTGAGCTGGGTCTAGCCCAGCCCATGTGGGCTGAGCTGGGCCCAGCCCAAAAAAATAAAAAAAATAGGAAAAAATAGAAAAAATAAAAAAATAAAAAATATTTGTATGCATGAATAAAAATAATATAAACTTACTGGTTTATTCACCAACGCCAGAGTCGGGAATAAAATACTGGTTTGAGTTTATCTCATTTTTATTTGTTATTTTTTATTTAGCAAAAAATATATGTGCATGTATAAAAAAAAATAAATTTATTTTTTTTTTACTTATTTATTCACTAACGCCAGAGTCGGGAATAAAATAAAAACACTGATTTTATTTTATTTTATTTTATTTTTGTCCTTTTCTATTTAATTATATAAACAAAAATAAAAAATATGTGAATGCGTAAATTTAGTTTATTCACTAGTTTTAGAGCCAGAATCTAAAATATTAATCTAAATTTATTTTATTAACTACGTAATAATTACCAACGCCAGAGTTGGAATTATACGTAGTTAAATATTCACTGACGCCAGAGTCAGGAATATTGTGAATAAATCGTCAGAACATAAACCAATAAAATTTAGCAATTTAAGACAAAAACAACAATGCAGTTTGCCTTAGGCAGAACGTTTAAGGGGTGATAATATCTTCCCTTTTACGTAACCAGTCCCAAACCATAGAATCTCTGTTGACCAGTTAGGGTTCCTAGTGACCATAATACTAGGTGGCGACTCCTTAAACCAGACATTTTTTTTTCCTAAAAGAACCGGATGCCAGAAATTTGTTCTTTTTCCATAATTCAAGAGAATTTTTTTTTAAGGCCGCCGCGATGTCGGGTGCGACAAGATTTTTAATATCTAGAGATTTGATGGTCTACATAGCAACACAGTGGCTACAATAGAAAAGATGGTTTTCGAAAACTCCTATAAAAATTTGAGTGCGATCCAACAGTTGAATCAAAAGTTATAATTGTTTTAGTCGTTATTCTGGTATGGAGGAACCATATCTTCTCTTGAGCCTTAAACTATCTAATCGGTCCATAAATGTATTTGTTAGGTCTCATACACGTAATTTATTTAGAGCAAATTCTCATTTAGTTATGATAGACACACATGATTATTTAGAATCACTTATTATCACAAGTCTTGATACATCATTGACATTGAAAAATATATAACAACTACTGTGTGAATAATAATTTTTTAAAATTTTAATTGGAATCTATCTTTTAGTCTACATGTTGAACACATGTATATTTTGACTCATAATTAATATTTGAAAGAAAAAATTCATAAAATTATGGACCAGTTGATCAACTAGTTAATACAACTGAATCCAATCAACTGACCAGTTGAACCAGCTAATTGAACTTTCACTTTGTCGTGTTTCAGAAGAATAACATTTACTAAATGTTGCTATTAAAAAATACAAAAATATGTTATTTCATAATTTTTTTCAAACGGTGTTATTATACCAATATTTAACATATATTGTGCTAATTTTAAAAAAAAATTGAAAGGGTCAATTTTGATTTTTTTTTATTTAAAATTATTCAAATTCTAGATTGAACATGTTTTAATTAAGTTGACAGCTGGGCCAAGCCAGTGGTTGGAATTTGTTGGAATAATAATGAGTAGTGGTTGCAGGAGAGTATCATAGGGTTGGTTGCATGAGATAAATTAGCATCATTGAGTGAGGGGTGTTGTTTGCATGAAATATTTCAAGAGAAGTTATGAAATTTTCTGATATTTTACAATTTCGAATTTGTGCTTGTAAAAATCAGAGGGATCAATAATAACATTATACGAGAAAGCAAGGTGTACAAG
Source organism: Populus alba (assembly GCF_005239225.2). NCBI lineage: Eukaryota > Viridiplantae > Streptophyta > Magnoliopsida > Malpighiales > Salicaceae > Populus > Populus alba. The sequence goes on along the minus strand of NC_133300.1, from coordinate 2,398,072 downwards.
AGCAAAACCATATGCTTACCGGATTCCTCACACGTCGAGAGGCAGCTTTAATATCCTTGGATCGTAGGTGTTCATATTCAATCACCTCCATTAAGTCCTCAGCTTCATACACAGCATGTCTAGCATCATTAAGCCACCTCTGCACAGCAGGCTTGGTAATCTGCTTCTCCTCCGCGTCGTCGAGAAGTCCGTTGAGAGTATTCAGTGTTTCTTTCAACTTTCCGAGAAGACCATCATTGAGCTTGTGGCTTTTGAAGAAGCCCAGAATCTCAGGAGCGGTCACCTTCTCGCTCAGAACCTCAATGACAGCGGAGAGAATTGATCCTCCAATGTACTCCACAGCCATGATGGGATCTTTGCAGAGAATTGGAAGGAAGCAGAAGCAAAGAATTGTAGAGAAGAAGACGTTTTTAACGAATGGAAAAGGAAAGAAAAATCAAAGTAAGTACGCGGGTTCTCAGTTGACTTCACAGCTCAGCCACTCGAAACTATTGACCCGAGATTATCACTATACAATTCATCGGATACCCTACGAGTTCAGAAATGACAGTTTCTAAGCTCGAGTGAGAGTAACATTTGAATAGTTTCTTAAAGTGAGCAAACACTTTATACTAACTAAGCATTTCTTGAATAAAAAAGAAAAAGAAACGAATGGAGCCATCACATATGATTTTAATTTAAAGTTTTATTAGTAAATATTTTATCTTTTAAGTAATCTATCTCTCCAAAATATTTAATACTCCTTAAATAAATATAAAAACTACTCTCAAAAAATTAAAAACCCAAAAGAAATATTAAAACTAGCCGGAGAATAGCATGTTTTGGGTCAAAAACAGCCTAAAAAGTTTTATTAGTAAATTATTTTTGAGATGAGTCTATCAAAATAATGTAAAATATAAAAAATATTAATTTTTAATAAAAATAAATTAAATTATTTAGAAACATAGATTAAACGTTCTATCTTCGTAATCTCAGGTAGGAAGCCCACAGGAATTTGCATAGGCAGAAAGGATCAAGGGAGACAGCTGGGAACCTTGACCTCAAAGACCCAAATATTAATTTTAATTTCTCAATTTCTTTCCAAGTGTTTTATATTGCATCACTCTCCCACTCTACCGAGTCGTTCCTCGAATATTCTCAACGAAAAGGATTTAAAAAAGAAAAACACAATTTATTAGCACAGATTGTGTTGCCGGCCAAGAAAAGCAACCGTGATAAGTGGGGAAGTTATCATTTTCTTACTTTTGTGGTGTAAAATTATTGATATGAAGCTATCTGGTCAATTATCAAATTAACAAACAATCTTCCTTTGACGTTGACTTGTCGTCTCATTTGCCTGAAACCAAGCATACGTTGTGGAATTGAAAACTAAGCAAAGTTGCAATAAATCTCGTAACTTATGGATTGATTTGGTTCTGCAAGGAGTAATATCACATCCAGCTTTTAAAATAGTGTTGTTTTCGTAGCAGTTATTTTTTTAAAATATTTTTAATTAAAAATATATTAAAATAATATATTTTTTTAATTTTTAAAATTTATTTTTGATATTATCATATTAAAATATATGAAAACATAAATTATTTAAAATAAAAAAAATTAATTTTTTTAAGAAAAATTTTAAAATGTAAAAACAAACAACCTTAAAGAAGGTGTTTGAGAGCATTATAGTGGTTGCTTTTCAAAATATTTTTTACTTAAAAATATATTAAAATAATATTTTTTATTTTTTAAAATTTATTTTTTTACTTCAACACATCAAAACAATGCAAAAATATATAAAAAAATAACCTTAAACAAAAAGAGTTAAATTTTAACGAAGAACCCGCAATTTTAAATGGGACAAAATATAACTATGCAAGGGAAAAAGGCTGTCAAGTGCTGGCAAGGCAGAGTTCCGAATATGACAATAAAGGAAAGCAAACATCCGACTATCTTTGTTGTGGCTCCGAATGGATCTATTGCTCGGATAGGGGATCCAATGTAGCATTTCGGCTAAATTAAACTTAATTTTCCTTTAATTAAGTTAATTAAACTTATTAATTTTTTAATGAAATCATTGAATTTAATTAATCATTTTAATTTTGATCAAATTAACTTTCAAACTTAATTTTATTTTGGTTTAAGCTGTTAATTAAATTAATAAGGCCCATTAAAAGTTCAATTAAGGTTCTAAACTTAATTATTTTGCAAGTCTTCCCCAATACTCAATATATTTCTTCAATTTAGTCCTAAATTGTCATTTTTTTGTTCAATTAGGCTCTCCATTGATGCAAATTGAGTTCCCAACCTTTTCCATTTGGTCCTCATGGTGCCATGTTTGACTAAATCTTTCCATTCATATTTGATTATAGATTCCACTCAAATTGTATGTTTTGGATTAAAAAAATATATGTTTTGTAAGGAATTTAAAGTTTTGATTGAGAAAATTTATGAGAAGGCCCTGAATTATAAGATCCAAATTATCCATGATAGTATTGCTCATATACTGTTAAAATTAAAATAAATTTAAAAGGCATGCTACTTATAGGAATTTATGAATCGATTACACACATCCATAACATCCTGATGTTGGAAGGCTGTCCCAAGGACAAGAACAAAGCTGGTAATTAATTGATGAATCCATTTAATTATGCTTTTAAATTTCAAGATTATTTTTTGGGTTATATTCTAATTATCCCCTAACCATCAACCAATTCTCAATTGAATTCTAGAAAAAAAAAATTGTACCTATCATCTACTGAAAAATACACAATCAACCCTTGCCTTAAGGTTTTTGCCTTTACAATCATCAAAAAGAGGGCCTATTTCTCTTCTTCTGTTTGTGGATCTAGTAGAGAATTATGTGAAAATTGAGAGATATGTCAGTTCCCTTATTATTATTATTATTATTATTATTATTACGTTAATTTATAGCTTATTCTCTCTTTATGAGTATGAACATGAAGATTTTGGGAAATTCATTCCACATGCAAGCCTGCCCATTAAATGGGTTAGTCTTTGCGGAAAAACTTCATCTGATTTTGGAAGACTCCCTCTTAATTGTTAATTCATTTAAATTAAGTAGCGTTTCAACTTGCTAGGGCTCGCAGTCGCAGGGGGGTAGGTTGAATTCGTCACACATATTTGAAGACTTCTTCACCTTTCATTTATTTTCAAAGCGTAAAAGACCAAATGAATGAAGGACAGTTGAAATACTGCATCACCACATGTAAGAGTTCATTTTTTCCTCGAAAAGATCAGCACTAAATATGCTTCTTAACTATTGAAGCCAAATTGATAATCCATGATTAAGGTTTTATGTTAAGAGCCTTAGTTTAATTAGGTAAAGAAGTGTTGTTTCAATTAATGTTTACCTGATAAATCAACTCGGTGATTCATCGAACCAAAACCTAATTTGAGTTGAATTGCAAATTAAATTATATAGGAGTTCATCTAGTCAATCCATTACCACAGGCAGAGGCATGGCAAAGGCCGGGGTGGGCTTTAGCCCAAGTCAAGATTTTATCAATATTTTTTTATTAGTTTTATGTAAAATAAATTTATAATTCTCAATTAAGTTATCAAAAAATTCTAAAACTTTGTGTGGAGCCTTCTAATATAATGCTTTAACTTGGGTTAAAATTTTAGAATTTTTGGAGAAATTGAGAAATTTGATGAAAAATCATAATTTGACCAGTTTTACGTTATTGGACGTAATTTTCAATCCGACCATCAGATCGAGCTGAACTTTTACGAGGGATCTTAAAATATATTTAATAAAATTTGGTTAAAATTTTAGAATGAACGGTGTTGGTAGTGTTAATAATAATAATAAAAAAAGAACCGTCAAATAAAATAAAATGACTCATTAAGAGTAAAATGATTATTTGCTACTAAAAAATAAAACAAATTGGCTCCTCTTTCCTTTTATATGTTACCGACTGGGCAGAAGCAAAATAGAAAAAGAAAAAGAAAGGCGAAAGAGAGATAGAAAAAAGTAAGGGAAAAACATAAAAAAAAAAAAAATCAAGGAAAAAATAAGAAAAGTGAGAGAATAACTTTGTAAACTTATAAAATTCAACTTATAAAATACTAATCTATGGAAGAATCAAGTGAAGGAAGAAGGAAGTGAAAGAGAGAAAAATTTTAATTACTTTGTTTTCCAGTTGACATAAAATTATTATTTTATCCCGGTTGAGGGGTTATTACAATATCAATTCAGATTCGATTATAGATGAATTATATTCCACAAAACATCGAAAGATATAACTTTAATAATGAGTTTATTTTTACTTTCGCTTTATTTTTATGTACTTTCAAATTTATTTTTTAAATATTTTGGATAGTGTATTTGAATTAAAACTTTATTGTTAATTTTAAAAAATTTATGTACATGAATTAATAATCATTCTTAAAAAATATTTATATATTTATTTAATAGACTAGAACAAAAAAAATTCCTGGCTCGGCCCTTGTCCATTACCCTTTTAAAATTCAGGTTGATTTTTCAAAAAATAACTGAAACCATATTATTTTACATTTATTTTTAAATAAAATAGAAAAAAATTTCATTTTAAATTAAATTGATGAGTTAACTCGCTGATCCTGTTAAATGTTATTTGTGTTTTCTTTCAATTTTCCGAGAAGACCATCATTGAGCTTGTGGCTTTTGAAGAAGCCCAGAGTTGAGAATTATTGAATGTCTTAGATTTAGCCTTAGCCAACCTTTCCTATTTATATATGTAGGGCAGAATACAGTAGTAACCATAGGGATTACAACATTGGATTAATCCTACATTACATTAATATCCTATGTATAGATATACATGATATACATTCTATAATATGCCCCCTCAAGCTGAGGGTGGAGGATCGACCCGAAGCTTGAACCTGAAGGCAGTAAAGGACGCAGCGGAAAGTGGTTTGGTGAAGACATCAGCAAGTTGATCCTGAGAGGGGATAAACCGAATTTGAATTTCCTTCTTTGCTACCCGGTCACGGACAAAATGATAGTCTACCTCAACATGCTTAGTACGAGCATGAAAGATAGGATTTGCTGAGAGATAAGTAGCACCAAGATTATCACACCAAATAATAGGAGCTGAGATGGAGGGAACCTGAAGATCTCTTAACAAATATTGAAGCCAGATGACCTCAGCAGTACCATCTGCTAAGGCTTTATACTCAGCCTCAGTGGAAGAGCGAGCAACTGTACGTTGCTTGCCGGATTTCCAGGAAATCGGTGTTTGACCAAAGAAAACAAGATAACCACCCGTAGACTTGCGATCATCAATACTCCCAGCCCAATCAGCATCTGTAAAACCATGAAGAGCAAAGGAGGTACCTCGAGTGATATGAAAACCATGAGAAGCCGTTCCTTTGAGATAGCGGAGTATGCGTTTAACAGCAGCCCAATGGAAATCTGTAGGAACATGCATGTACTGACAGACTCTGTTAACAGCAAAACAGATATCTGGGCGAGTGAATGTAAGATACTGGAGAGCACCCACAATTTGACGAAACCGTGTGGGATCAGAAAATGGATGATCCGGCTGTAGAGCAAGTTTAGAGGGAGAAACTGGAGTGTCAACCGGTTTGCAGGAAGTCATACCAGCCCGAGTGAGGATGTCAAGAATATATTTTTGTTGGCGCAACATCAGACCCATACCTGTAGACTGAACTTCAATACCTAGAAAGTAGTGAACATCACCTAAGTCACGTAGCTTGAATTCAGAGCTTAGTAACTGGACTAGATGATGGAGCATGGCAGAGTTGCTGCCTGTAAGCAGAATATCATCAACATAGACGAGAAGATAGAAGATATTAGTGCCATCAGATAAGATAAACAGGGAAGTGTCAACCTTGGACGCAAGGAAACCAATAGAGAGTAAAAAATCACTCAGACGAGTGTACCATGCCCTTGGTGCCTGTTTTAAACCATATAGTGACTTGTGCAACCTGCACACATGAGATGGAAGAGTAGAATCAACAAAACCTGGAGGTTGTTTCATGTAGACCTCTTCAGTAAGAACACCATTGAGAAAAGCATTATGAATATCAAGCTGATGGATCTTCCAATTGCGGGAAACTGCAATGGAAAAGACTAATCTGACGGTGGCCTGCTTAATAACTGGGCTGAAAGTTTCAGAATAATCAATGCCTTCCTGTTGAGTAAAGCCTCGAGCAACTAGACGGGCTTTATAACGTTCGATGCTGCCATCAATACGATGTTTGATACGATATACCCATCGGCTGCCCACAACATTCATCGATGGATGAAAGGGCACTAGAGACCAAGTATGATTGGATCGTAAAGCCTTGATCTCATCACACATGGCATCATGCCAAGCCACATACTTATCTGCATCAGAAAAGGCAACAGGTTCAGAGGAGGGAGAGAGCAATACCCGTGAAACAGCTGCAGTAGAGGCAGCAGAGGACACCATATGGGCATGTTTTGGCTGTCGTGATCGAAGGATCATAGGGTGTCGGTTGAGAACTGGTTGTGACGCAGGTGGAGGAGGCATGACAGAGGTGTCATGATGCAACGGATAGGCGGAGAGATCCACCACCAGATTTAGTCCAGGAGAAGAATCCGGTGAAGAAGCTGCCGCAAGGGGAGAGCTGGCAGCAGAGGCAGAGTCGGCAGAAGCCGAATTGGTGGCAGAAAAAAAAAGAGGAGCTGAAGACGAGCCAGAGGATCTCCCACTATGCGCAAGAACTCCGTGCTGGAGAACAGGAAACACTGAGCTGCAACCTGGAGCTGCAACAATATGGTTAGATAAAGATGCATGGGGTGATCGGCAAGGGAAATATGGGGGCTGTGGTGCTTGAGTCGGCAGTAAGGGTAGGGCAGAGGCAGAGGCGGGTGGGGATGGATTTTGAGCTGTAAACAATGGTGAGAGGTTGAGATTTGGGAGGATGGTAATAGGGGATGGTGTATGGGTTTGAGAGGGAACCTGTGCAATCTGTTCAGATTTATCAAACGGAAAAACATTTTCATGAAAACGAACATGACGGGAGATATACATGCGATGAGATTCAATATCAAAACATCGATAACCAAGGTGAGAGGGACTGTAGCCAAAAAATATACAAGGAGAAGACCGAAAATCTAATTTGTGATTATTATAGGGACGCAAGAAAGGAAAACATAGACATCCAAAAGTACGTAAAAATTGATAATCAGGAGACCGTTGAAACAAACAATCAAAAGGAGATCGATTATCAAGAACAGAAGTAGGCATACGATTAATGAGATAAACCGAAGTATCAAATGCATAATTCCAAAAACGAAAAGGAGCTTTACATTGACCTAGAAGAGTAAGACCGGTTTCCACAATATGCCTATGACGTCTTTCTACCATTCCATTTTGTTCGTGAGTATGTGGACATATCAGACGATGATGAATACCAACAGTTTGGAAGAAAGTGGAGAGTTTGCGATATTCACCGCCCCAATCAGTTTGAACAGATTTTATTTTTAAAGAAAACTGACGTTCGACAAGAGTTTGAAATTGATGAAAGACAGAGTAAACATCAGATTTTGCAACAAGTGGATAATACCATATATATTTTGTGTGCGCATCAACAAATATAACAAAATAACGATAACCATCCGAAGAAAAAAGGGGAGCAGGACCCCACACATCACTAAAAATTAATTCAAGCGGAGCAGAAGTTTTGTGACCAGTAGGTCGTAAAGACAAACGTGACGATTTTCCTAAAGGACAACTTTGGCATTGAAAATTAAGACTTTTGTTGTTACACATGATCTTATTTTTCGAGACTAAAAATTTAAAAAATACGGGAGGTAGGATGACCTAGGCGACGGTGCCACAAATCAGCAGAGGCAGAGGTGCAAGGAGACCAATAGGCTTGAGGAGTTGACAGGACGGAAGACCTGAACTTGGATAAAGTATAGAGACCATCTTTACTCTGACCTGAGAGAAGGACTTCATTGGTGTTGAGATCCTTGACATAAAACAGAAAAGGGTGAAATTCAAAATAAACATGATTATCGAGACAAAATTTTTGAACAGAAAGCAGAGGTTTCGTGATTGCAGGAACATGTAGAACATTAGATAAAGTGAATGAACGATGTGGGTTATATATTTTTGTATGGCCAATATTAGATATGGAAAGTCCCTTACCATCACCAACATGCAAATTATCATTACCATTGTATGGTTCTGAAGCAGTCAAGGTTGCAAGGTCGGGTGTGACGTGTTGGTTTGCACCGGTGTCCGGAAACCATTCAGCAGCAGAGGCAGAATTATTGAATGCCAAATTGGCACTGTGTTGCGGGCCATGACTGCGTTGCTGAAGTTGGGAACACTGAGGAGCAGTGTGTCCATAATTGTTGCATAGCTGACAGCGGGAATTTGAGCCTCGGCGCTGCCAATTTCCTTGCCAGCTGCTGTGCCTATTTTCGGTGCCATATGGAGGAGCAGAATTATAATTAGTTGGAGGGTTACGAAAATCAGACCTGTAGGAATTATTTCGGTTTCCTCGGTGAGAAGGAGAACGCCAGCTGCCACGCCCCATATGTCTTCCAAACTGAGCAGAATTGTAACGTTGAGACAGTAGTGCTGAAGGTGGCGTGGGCAGCAGTGGTTGGTTGGCGTTGGCAGCAGATCCCATAGACAAATGAGAGGTTTTATGAATAAATTCATGAGTTAGCAGATGACTAAGCAAATCTGCATATGGTAGAGGATCCGCCCTTGTAATAAGACTTGTTACTAAGTCCTTAAATTCTCAGCGAAGGCCACGAAATATATAGAGATTAAAATCGGTTAGCGAGATAGGCCGGCCAGCAGCTGCTAGCTCATCAAATAAAGTCTTAGCTTTTTGCAAAAATTGAGTTACCGAATCATCACCTTGTCGAAGTTCTTGAAGGGAACCATGTAATTGCATAATACGGGAATTGGATGTAGAGGCTAGAGCTTGCTCAAGTGTGAGCCAGACAAAACATGAGGTTGGACAATCAACAACAAGATGAAGAACTTCCATGGACAGCGAAGAGAGCAAGGCACTTAGAATTAATTGATCCTGTTGTTTCCAACGAAGAAAGGATTGAGATACCTGAAGAGTAGCACCATCGGCAGCAGGAATATGTGGAGAGGGGCAGGAGTTTGAACCATCAACAAAGCCGAAAACTCCTTGGCCTAAGAGGTATGGTTTCATCTGCATTCGCCAATACAAGTAATTGGTATTCGTTAATTTCATAGAGATGACCTGATGGGTGTGTGAGAGGGACACAATTGCTACGGCAGAGGCAAAGGCTGCTGTAATTTCAGCAGACGAAGATGGCAGCAGAGGAGCATTGTCCGGATTGAGCAGAGGATTGTCCGGATTGAGAAGAGCATGGCCAATATTAGTGTGCTGTGGCCACTGCATAATTGAGGCTGAAGAAGAGAGCTGTCCTGCGGCTGAAGAAGAAAATTGTAGCGAAGGAGGTGGGACAACAGGGGCTGCTGCAGAGGAGGAGAAGGCTGCCGGCTGAGAAGAATCCATTGCTGTAGAGAAAGAGAAGGCTGCCGGCTAAGTGTTTTAATTTAACCTAGCTCTGATACCAAGTTGAGAATTATTGAATGTCTTAGATTTAGCCTTAGCCAACCTTTCCTATTTATATATGTAGGGCAGAATACAGTAGTAACCATAGGGATTACAACATTGGATTAATCCTACATTACATTAATATCCTATGTATAGATATACATGATATACATTCTATAATACCCAGAATCTCAGGAGTGGTCAGCTTCTCGCTCAGAACCTCAATGACAGCGGAGAGAATTGATCCTCCAATGAACTCCACAGCCATGATGGGATCTTCCTAGAGAATTGGAAGGAAGCAGAAGCAGAGAATTGTAGAGAAGAAGAGAATAAGACGTTCAACGAATGGAAAAGGAAAGAAAAATCAAATTAATTATCACTTTAGTCCTTCTCTTTCCATTATCACTGTACAATTCATCGGACGAGTAGTAGGTACTCACGACAAAAAAAAAAAAGTTAGCTTACAAGCATTAATTATAATTTATTCTTTTCTTTTCGGTTAAATAAAACTAATTAATTTATCCTTAAAAATTTTAAAATATAGTTTTAAATTTGTTTTTACATTATTATTTTTTAATATTTTTTAATTTTAGTTTTTAACCAAAGCGTCTAAACTTTACAATTATGCCAGATTCATGTATATTTTTTAAAAAATATAGAAATTTACTTATAATTATTCTAAAAAATATTTATTTTTTATTTTATGGATAAGAAAACGGATGTTTGGTTATGAATTTAAATAATTGGGATTCTTATATAAATATCTTTTTAAATCACTTAAGGTGTTTTGTTATTTTTTTTTTAAAAAAAAAACAAACCATGTTGTTAATATAAAATATATTTTCGTCAAAATAAAAAAAAATGGAGTTTTGAATAAAGAAATAATTTTATTCTCCACAATTTAAATTATTAGAATTCCTACAAAATATTTAGCTTAATTACAACAAAATTAAATATAAATAAGTTTTAAAAATTGCCCTGCGACGCCGGAGATACCATACTGGCTATTTCCTTGGCTAAGTGACGTGGCATTTTCATCAAGGAAAACTTTTAAAATCATTGTTGAGTAGATCTTTCAATTAATGTGATATTACCATTATGAAATTTATAAACATTATCACCTCTCGATTCATTATTATTTGTTTATATAATTATGAGGACGCCTTTGACAATATGCTTTCGTACATTGTATTTGAAAGTGATTTTCAAAGTATGTTTTGTATATAAAAACTTCGAATTAATGTCTTTTTTTAATTAAATTGATATATTTTGATGGTTTTTACTTATTAACAAAAGCATTTCTCCAGCCCAAACGTGATTTTGCAAAAGCATATGTACTACATTAACACATAGCATCTCTAATATTAATCTTAGGCAGCATTAGTACGTATGAAATTAAGAAATAGGGATGAATTATTATACAAGCAATGATTACAAGTGTTGATTTTAGGGTGTGAAAGTTGGTTTTTAAACATGTTTTGTGTATTTATAAATTAAATGGTTAAATGTTTTTAGAAAGAGATAAAAACATTATTTAATGATCGAGATAAATTTTCTGTAACTATGTGCATGCAAATAGTTTTTTGAAATTATAACATCACCTTGAAAATTCACAAAATGAATCGAGGGTTATGAACTGTTAAAAAACTAGACTCAAATTCTCTGTACAATATAATAATTTGAAGCTCATAGAAAGAAAAAATAGCTAGAAAAGTAAGAGCTAATTGATCTGTTGCTCTGGATTGGACAAGATCTCTGTAATAGCTCTGGATCTGTTGCTTGGACCGGGGATCAAATATAGCATTTTGGATAATCCTGGTGTCTGCTTCTACCGGTTCTTTTCACTTCTTAAAGGTTAAAAGGCTGAACGTGCAACCTTCTTGTTTTTTTTTTTTTTTTAGGGCAGGAAATACGTTTTATTTTGCCTAACAAAAACATATGCACCTCCTTTTATTTCCAACAAAGACAAAAAAATGAGGGGATATAAATTTGAAACACTGTTTATATTTTTATATGATCATAAATGATGCAGAGTAGTTCAAATCATTAAAAGATTGGGCTTTAGTTTATGTTTTAATTTAATTTATTTGAACTTTTAGTTGAAAATTATTAATTAAGCATTAATTATTTGTTGGATTTGATTTAATTATTATTGATTATTTTATTTAATGGATTATAAACTTAATTGCTTGTTCTACATAGAGTTTTAGTATTTATCAGCATTTTCTTTTTTTTCACTGGCTTCCTTTTCTTTTCTCTCTTCTTTAACTTTAATTTTTTTTTGTCCCGTATCGAATTTGATATTAAAGCATTGTTCTTGGGTGGGATTAGAGTTGCTTTCTTCACTTGTAGTCATGATTTAGAAGAGGGAGAGGAGGCATAGAACTTGTGAGAACCAAAAGGATGGAGGTGGTGATGCTGCCGTTCTCTTTTTTTTCTTGAACAAACCGATGGAGAACACATGAGGCGAAGGTGTGTTGTTTCTTCTTTCAGTAAGGTTTTTTTTTTTTTTTTTTTTTTTTTTTATCGATTTTTGTCCTTTCGTTGCTCTCTTTATGGTTTCCATATCTGATTATTTTTTTGCTTATGCATTTGCTATTGAAACCAATCTTTTTTTTTTTTTTTCACTTTGTTTTTCTATTTTGTTAACGAGAAGACCTTTAATAATGAATAAAGGATGTTTTTGGTACAATTCACAAACTAGACTCAAAGTCTCTGTACAATATAAGAATCTGAAGCTCTTGAAAGGAAAGTAGAAAGAAATAGGAAAAAATAACTAGAAAAGTAAGAGAAGGAAGGCAAAAGAAGTGGACAAGATCTCTGTGATAGCTGTGGATTTGTTGCTTGGACCAGGGATCAAATATTGAATTTTGGATAATCATGATGTTCGCTTCTACCTTTTCTTTTCACTTCTTCTTAAAGGTTAAAACGCTGAATGTGCAATTAGAAATGAGCAAAAAAACTGATTAAATTGAGAAAATTAAAAAAAAATAACTGAAAAAACTAAACCATAAAAAAAAACCAATTAAACCGATTAGAATTTTTAAAATACCGAGCAGTTCGGTTTTATAAGCCTGAAACCGAAAAAAACAAACTGAACCGAATCCAAATCAAAAAAACCAAGTCAAAATGAAAAAACCTATTAAAAATTACAAAAATATCCCAAAAAACAATATAGTTTTTTTTTAATATAAAATAACTGAACCGAAATGAAAACCAGTCGATTTGAACCGGTTTTCGATTTGTTTTCAATTTTTTTTTTAAAACCATTTTGGTTACTTTTTTTTATAAAAACCAAATCGAATAACAAATGATAACCCCTAGGTGCAACCTTCCTTTTCTTATTTTAGGGCAGGAATTTTTTTTTCTTTCCTAACAAAAACATATATATGCACCTCTTTTTGTTTCCACCAAAAAAAAAAAAAAAAAAAACTAAAAAATAGTGGGGATACTAACTCATGTGATCATAGATGATAGATGGTAGTCCAAATCATAAAAAGATTAAGCTCTAGCTTATGTTTTAATTTAATTTATTTGAATTTTTAGTTGAAATTTATTACTTATACATTATTTGTTGAGTTTTATTTAATTATTGTTGGGTATTTTATTTAGTGGGCTATAAGCTTAAGTGCTTGCTCTAGTTAAAATTTTAGTATTTGATAAGCCTTTTTCTTTTCTTTTCTTTTTTTGGCCTCTTCTTCTTTTCTCTCTTCTTCAACCTTAAATCTTTTTTGTCCCTTATCGAATTTGGTACTAGAGCATTGTTCTTGGGTGGGATTAAAGTTGTTTTCTTCACTTGTAGTCATGATTTAGAAGAGGGAGAGGAGGCATAGAACTTGTGAGAACCAAAAAGGTAGGCACATTAGAGAAGAAGAAGCTACTAAGATAGGATGGAGGTGGTGATGCTGCAGTTCTTGTCTCTTTTTTTCTTGAACAAACCGATGGAGAACTCATGAGGCGAAGGTGTGTTGTTTCTTCTCTCAGTAAGGGGTTTTTTTATTGATTTTGGTTTCTTCATGAGAGAAATTATATTTTTTTAAAAAATTATTCTTTAATATTTAATTTTTATGAAATTAGTTTTTGTGTTTTGTTTTTGCTTTCCTTTCTATAAAATTATCTAAATTACATGTCCATGGTCACATGGTTGACTTAGAAAAAATTTAATTACTTTGTTTTCCGGTTAGCATAAGATTGTTATTTTATTCCGGTTGAGAAGTTGTTACAATATCAATCCAGATTAAGATTCAATTATAAATAAATTATATTCTATAAAATATCAAACAAATATAACTTTAACAATAAATTTATTTTTACTATCATTTTAATTTTATGAATTTCTTACACGCCTCCAAACTCTGACCCCAAGCTGCGGACATTTTTCAATATCAATAATCGATAAAGAAGGAAGGTGAAGAGGCAAGGCACTTGTTAACTCGGGACAACATGATATGTTGAGATCTCTAAGTTGAGGGAAAGCACCAGCTACATCTGTTTTCCATTCCTGCCATTTTTTCATCGCCTTGAACTCTAATATTTTGAGGGATTTAAATGGATTCTCCATCGAAGAGTCACTTCCATAGAACTCAGGACCAACAGCCACGACTTCATCAAATCCTTCAATATGGAGCTCTTCAAGAGATGGCAGTTGCCCCAGTGGTGGTAAGGCGATGCAGTTCTTACATCCAGAAAGTGTCTACTTTACCATATTTGAGAAAGAAGACTTTCCAAGCCAGCCTGGAAACCTTGTACCCCCGTAACCATTAATGGCAAGCTCTTTCACATTTTCAGAAGGCTCCAATCTCTCAAGTACTTCTCCCTCGTGCCGTGTGTCATCCGTATTGCCATCCCACATCAACCCCAACTCCTCAATCTTCTTCTTACCCTTCAAATCGGCATCCAAAGCATCTTGAGCATTTGCAACATCTCTGAGATTCCGAATAGAAAGCTTTTTCCTTATATGTGAGAGCTTCCCCAGCTCTTTCATGCTAGACCCACTATCGTTTCCCACGAAGTAATATTCCAAAATTCGAAGCTTTGTGAGTTTCCCCATTTTTGGTGGCATCTCTTTCAAATTTGTCTTTTCAATATCAAGATGTTGTAAGTTGACCAAGTTGGAGATATTGGATGGCAACTCCATGAGATGTCGGCACTCCTTTAACAATAAGCTTTGCAAATAGTACAAGGTGCACACATTTTGAGGTAACCTTTCAATGCCGGTGAAAGAAAGGTCCAAGTGCCGCAAATGTTTCAAGTTGCCAATGGAATTGATCAACTGAGAAGAAATATGCAAATGTCTAAAGATTTCGCAACGTAAAGATAGCATTCGCAAGCGCTTAAGATTTGGCAAGATGTCATTCAGTGCCTGAATATCAACTTCCCTTAAATTATAAAGTGGAAACAAGGTGCGCCAGTGTTGGACTCCGTGAATGCTACGAATTATCCGAAGTCCTCCGCTATCTGAAGTGATTGATAAATAACGAGTCCTTCCTGGAAGCGAGCATGAATGTTCACCCTCCAACCTAGAGTCCGATTCATTAATACCAAGCTTAAAGCAAAATTCTCCTGACACGTATTCAGCTAAATCACTTATGAGGTCATGCATGCTGAAAAAAGAACGAGTTGATCGCCGGAAAAGTGACCTGGAGACAAGATCATCAAAGTATTTTTCACCTATTTCTTCCATCTCCTCAACGCCTCTGGGCTGGACTAAAAAACCTTGTGCCATCCATTCAGTGATTAATCTATGCTTCTCGATTTCATAACCCTTGGGAAATATTGCACAATAAGCAAAACAACGTTTGAGGTGTGAAGGGAGATAATAATAGCTCAATTTTAGAGCTGGAGGGATGTTTTCATTCGACGAACCCCACATACTGCTATTGGATATCTTCTCCCATTGCCTGACATCTCCTACGGAGTGCAAAAGACCCCCAAGAGTTTTCGCAGCCAGCGGTAAACCTTTGCACTTTCTCACTATTTCTCTGCCAAATGCTTTCAAGTGTGAGACTGCTTCAGAATTTACACTACTAAATGCATCCCTTGCAAACAACTCCCAGCAATATTCATAGCTTATTACATTCAAGCGGTGAGAGGGGATGACAGTTTGCGTGACTCTTGCTACATCTTCATCCCGTGTTGTCACGACAATCTTACTTCCTTGCTCCACATACGTACCGCAAAGGTAGAAGTAGTTTCTCCCATTCATTGTACTTAATGTTCCACGCGTCATCTTGAACAAGTAGAAGTTTCTTCCCTTTGACTGCCTCCATTAGAGATTCATCTGGTTCTTTGGTGGGGCAAGTACTTGCTTTGATCTTCTTAATAATATCCTTAATAATCCTGGTGACGTCAAATTGTTGAGAAGCCCAGACCCAGGCTTTGAGCTCGAAGCACTCATCTACCCTTTTGTCGTTGTAGATAAGCTGAGCAAGAGTGGTTTTACCAATCCCGCCCATACCCACAATAGGAACCGCACATAAATTTGAGCCATCGGTGTTGTGTTGTGTCAACAAGTGCTCCATTATGGCTTCCGTATCAGCTTCCCTTCCATATACACGAGATTCATTAACCAGTGGAGTTGTTTTCTCCATCCACCAGTACCTTCTATGTGGCGCAGATCACCCTTGTCTTTAACTAAACGTTCAAGCTTCTCATAGATCTTCTGCAACTCTGCTTCCATCTCTTTCATCCTTCTATTAGCTGGATTTATTAATGGAACCAGATCCCTTAGCTGCAATGGTGGACTAAATATATGAGATAGAATTCAGGAAAACATTATAATTTTATAATATCAAAACATAAACATTCAAGATTTTTACATCTAGAGAATTAATAAGTTTTCTTTCCACAGATCTTTTTCAAGAATTTACAATTGTTGATGCTAACTTAATGCACGCAGTAAAATTCAAGTTTTAAAAAGATAGTGATTAAATGTCATTAGTGATTTTCATAGCCCTTATTATATTATATTAAAATAAAGTATTTATTTTTAATATTTAAAACAAAGATACGAAGCTTTCATATATAAAATATCATTTCAGAGTCTAATTGTGCTAACAAAAAATCAGGGCATAATTCTTGGTGATTATTATATATATAAATACTAAGAAATTTAATATTTATAATAATGGGTTTTGAATCTCGCAAGTCCTAATTATTCATCATTAAAAATATTGAAATACAATTCAATTTTATATCCCTTATTTTTTTTCAGAACAATTAAAAATTATTTATGCTCTTATAAAAAATATATAATTTAATTAAAATTGACAAAATTTATATAAATAATTCAGATTTTTAAAAATCCAAAGCCCATGTCTAGAAAACTAATTAATAAATGAGATTTTGCAAGCATAATTTCGCCAGAGACAGCCAATGATATTAGTTGCATGCATAACAATGAATACTCTTTTTTGGAATAAGTCCATATATTGAAAAGGATAACCAGATGACAATGAATACTCTTTAATTAAAACTCACAGAAAAGACAACAACCATGCCTAAAATTATTTTTTCCTCGTTTACAGACTAAAGAGCATACATGAAAGTAAAAAAACAAAACAAAACAAAAAAACAAACAAACATTTTATGAGGAAGCAAGGTCTATAGGTGCAAGAACTTGTGCTTACCCGATTCTTGTCAGGTTGAGTGACGCGGGACAACAAAAAAAAAGAATTAAAGAAAGAAAAGAAAGAAGCTTTAGAGAAAGAAAGAAGCTAAGAAGAGGAAGAGAGGGGGATTGGAGAGATGCAAAACTTGCAAATTTTCATTAATCATTCAAAAGTCCCTTAACATTTAGAAAAATAGGGTATTTATACTAAAACCCTAACTACAATAAGCAATTGGGCTTATAGCTCACTAAATAAAATACTTAACAATAATTAAATCAAGCCCAACAAAATAAAGACAAATTAATAAAACTCATCTAAAAGTTCATATAAATTAAGCCCAAAACACAAGTTAAAGCCCAATTTCTCAATGGTTTGGACTATCCTCCATCGTCTATGATCATACGCGTGCATAAATAATATTTCTGGTTCGGTGTCCCCATCAATTCTCCCGGGGTTGGAAGAACTCGACCCCGTCGAGTATAGGTCAAGACAGCTCCGATAATGCTCTCAATGACAAGGATCAAGCTGTTGTGATGCTCCTCTGATAATCCAAGTATAGTCTGAATCTGGTCGTCGAATTCATATACTGGGATTTGCTGAAGTTCACCATCCCTGGTAAAAACAACTTGTGCATTCAAAGTAGCATTAATATGTTCCTTTTGTGCCAAAGATATGGATAATGAGGTAGGGGTATCAAAAGGAGAATCAGGGATGAGTTGTATTTTATAAATACTGAGGTCTTTCATGTTCAAAGTAGAACTAATATCAAAGTTTAATGGCAATTTAATGACATAAGTATTTGATTCAATCATTTGCAACACTTTGAATGGTCTAGCACTACTTACTTGCAATTTATGCTCGGTTTCCAAAGGACACCGTTCAGGTCTAATCTGTATCATGAAATAATCTCCAACATTAAGTGCATCATGATACTTAAGTAAATCAGCTCGAAATTTGTATTGTTCATTACTTGCTTGAATTTGTTTCATGATCTCAATATGCAAATTATGAACCCTACATGGTAATGACTCAGCTGACTTAGACATCCTATTGTGAGGGGATATGGGAAGGTGTTCTATCAGTTCCTCAGGTTTGTAACTATGAACACTAAATGATTGAGGGTGTGGAATGAGACAAGCATTGTCTGAAACCTGTGTAGATATGGTATGGACACAATCAAGTAACCTAGGATTATCTTCATCTTTCTCATCACGTGCATGTGGTAAGAAGTCAAGAAGTTCAACATGTTGCTCTAAACTTATGATGTCCTGGACACCAAGCCTGTGGGATGAGGAATCAGGTAGTTTAGGAGGACTAATATCATGAAACTCTTCTAAAACCATACTCATCTCTATAGGCGGTTCCACTAAAGAGTTTCCTAAAATTTCCTCCACCATTAAAGCAGACATATCAGACTCTTTCTTAACCTTAGTCTCAAGCTCATGTGGACTCATAGTGTTAAGTCCCTCTTCTTGCACATCCTCATCATCAAGGTCACTAAAATCCTCAAGATTAGGCTCATACACTTCAACACTACAATATTCCTCTTTACATAGATCCTTATATTTTTGGATGACTAAAGGTTTAGAGGTACAATCTAAAGAGATATGACCAAAACCTAGACAATTAGTACACTTAACCATAGAACTCACTTTAGACACTTCATTAACAACTCGTTTGCCTTTATCTTTCTTGTAAGGTTGTGAGTTACTAGGATTAGGTATGTGGGGTGGAGCAACTAACAAAGAATCACTACTTCTGAATTGGGACCTAATAGGGATACTATAAGAGTCCTGATGATTTTTCCACTAATTCTTTGTGACCAACTTGTAATCTTTAGTTAAGGTATAAGCTTGGTCAAGGGTAGATACACCTTGAAATACAACTTCTCTTCTAAGATCATCATTTAAGCCTTTACAAAATCTACGCAAAGTCATGGCTTCATTCTCTCTCATGGCACATCTAATCATGTAATCGTTAAACTGTGTTATATACTCATTGATAGACTTGTTCCCTTGTCTTAGATTGTTCCATTGGTCTAAGAGTTTACTCCTATAAGACTGGGGTAGGTACTTTTCCTGAAGTTTTTGTTTCATTTTAATCCAATCAGTTATAGGAGGTTTACCTCTCATCTCTAAACAATCCTCAACATCTCTCCAATAAATTTTGGCTTTATCAATGAGTTTCATCTTAGCAAATCTAACTCTCTTATTATCAGACAAATTATGCCACTCAAAGAATTGATCCATATCACGAATCCACATATCAAATATCCAAGGGTCATGACGACCATCAAAAGTGGGGGCTTCTATTTTGTTAGGACTCAAGACTTGCTTATCAAAGTCATCGTGTTTAGAGTAACCTAAATGATGGTCATATTGGTGTCGCTCAGAGTGATCTTGTCCATAATGATTATTCTTGTGATATTTATCGGTCTTTGAGTGCCTTATTCGAAAACTCTCCTGGGGCTCAATTCTTCTAAACATGTTGATCACCTAAGTTTGCAGTTCCCTTGAAATGATCATAAGAGTATCACTAAAGGTTGAGTCTACAGTAGGTGTAAACTTAAGCTTAGACACTAGTTGATCGTGACACAAATGCATGCAATACTAACTTATAAAAGGAATTGAGATCACAAATGGTTCTTGCATGTAAAATCACAATACAAAAAATAAAGCTAATTTTTTTTTTTTTTTTAAATGTGGAGATTAATCAAGAACAAATTACACTAATAAAATTGTAAGCATGTAATACTAGATTCTTAAGTGTAAATGATTAATCAAACACGAAGTCACAAGTAAGAACTCATAATTATTAAATAGAATAAGATATTAGCTATTACTGATGAAAGAGGTTGATGAGCAAAAATTAACAATTAAAATGCTAGGTGAGATTTTTTTTTTTTTTTTATGATTTTTTTTTCCTCTTTTTTTTTTTTAGCACAAAAATAATATTAATGATAATTTTGAATACCAAGTGCAATACCAAAAGGTAAAATCAACAAACCAAAAGTGGAGTAATTTACCGACCAAGATTCAAATCGTCGAATTCAATCGCGGATGGACCTCGGATGACATGGCAATAGGGGTGGTGTGGAAAGGTCTGCTTATGTGGCGGGTGACGTGGCAGCTCATGCTGATGTGGCGGATGACGTGATGCTGCTTCAGAGTGATGACGTGTCAGGTGATGTGGCGCTGGCGTGGCAGGGTGAATTATTTTGTGTGAAGAGCTTCTGTTTCCTTCTTCCTTGCGTTCTGTAATTCGTTGCCACTACTGACGGCGACGGCGACGCAAGAGAAGTGGATCTGTGACTCTTCTTGGGACAGATTAATTTCTTTGCTGAGTATCCTTGTCTTCTGTGATTTTCGATTGCTTTTGCTGCTAGTGTGGGCGACCTGTTGTGGCTGCGGGTCGTTGTCTGGGTTGGCTGGTGCAGTGGCGTGGGCTACGATTATTGTAACCCACCGATCTGCTCCTGCTGATGGAGGCTGAGGTGCTGCGGACGGTGGCAGATGGAGATCTACTGCGTGGTCTTTGCTGCGGTGAACCACCAGTCGGCGCTGGCTGTGATGGGTGGGTGGCTGCGTCTGGTGGTCTGTGTTGTTGATTTCGTTGCTGAAATCGGAGAGTCTGTTGTGGAGGCGCCGCTACAATGATTTGGCGTGGAGAGTGGCCTGCTGTCGGAAAATCTCTCGCCGTGGGTGCTATAGAGAGCTGTCGTGGTTTTTTTTTTTTTTTTGTTTTTTTTTGGTTGTTGCTGGGGACGCCCGATCTGCCCTCTGGCGAAGGTGGCGTGCTGTGCGGCAGCGTCTTGCTGGTGGAGAAGATGAACAGTGACGATCGATGAACAGTAACTTTTTTTCTATGAACAGTAATTTTTTTTTTTTTTTCAGTTGAATCTAGGGTTAAACATAACACATAGATCGATTAATTGTAAGAACAATTAAAAGCCGTGCTCTGATACCAAATTTGACGCGGGACAACAAAAAAAAAGAATTAAAGAAAGAAAAGAAAGAAGCTTTAGATAAAGAAAGAAGCTAAGAAGAGGAAGAGAGGGGGATTGGAGAGATGCAAAACTTGCAAATTTTCATTAATCATTCAAAAGTCCCTTAACATTTAGAAAAATAGGGTATTTATACTAAAACCCTAACTACAATAAGCAATTGGGCTTATAGCTCACTAAATAAAATACTTAACAATAATTAAATCAAGCCCAACAAAATAAAGACAAATTAATAAAACTCATCTAAAAGTTCATATAAATTAAGCCCAAAACACAAGTTAAAGCCCAATTTCTCAATGGTTTGGACTATCCTCCATCGTCTATGATCATACGCGTGCATAAATAATATTTCCGGTTCGGTGTCCCCATCATTGAGGGGTATCAATGTCCTTGGATCGTAGATATTCATAATCAATCTCCTCCAATATGTCCTCGGCTTCATAGACAGCATGTTTAACTTTATTAGGCCAGTTCTTCAGTGTTTCATTCAGCTTTGTAATCTGCTTCTCCTCCGCATCGTCGAGCAGTCCGTTGACAGTATTCAGTGTTTCATTCAGCTTTTCCAGAAGACGGCCATCGAGTGTGTGCCTTCTGAAGAAGCCCAGAAAATCACTAGAGGCCAACCTGTCGACCAAAACCTGAATGACAGGGGAGAGAATTGATCCTCCGATCAACTCCAGAGCCATGGTGGATTTCGCAGAAAGGGTGAGAGTGGGAATATGTGAGAGAAAAGGAGAAGTGGAAAGCAGGAGGCTTGGTGGATTTTTGCGGAAGGGTGAGAAAGTGATTATGTGAGAGAGAATGATAATTAAGCCACTGAATTGCATGATGGGAATACGTAGACTTTATAGGAAAAGAAGAGACAAGAAAATTATATTAATTATATTATATTGTATCAGCGCTCCACGATTCAGGTACAGGTATTAATATTATTATTGTGTTTTATACTACATTAACAAATTTCAACAAAAATAAATAAATAAATTTGTTAATCGAAGAATACAAAGATAATATATGTGTTTAATACAATAAATTTAAAAATATATAAACTGTAAAAAAAAAAAAACATGAATGTTAATTCAAGATTAAATTTAAATTAAGAAGTTGATTTTTCTAATAAAAAAGCAAAACATAGATGCATATAAATATTATAATAAAGGAAATAGAAAAGACAGCGAGACCATTTTTATAGTTAATTTTTATTTAATTATATGGCAATTAAAATAAATATTTGAAAGAGTTTGGATGATTTAAATTTTATAGAATTTTTTTTTTCAAATTCTTCATCTCTTATATTTTTTTCCTATTTTGAATAAACAAATACTTTTTGTTAATAAAACCCTTTTTCAATTAACACTTAAAGATATTAAAACCAATATTCTCAAGAATTCTAATAATTTAAATCCATGAGGGAAAAAACGTTTCTTTGGTCATATTTTTTTTATTTTGAAGGAAACATGTCTTTTTTTATTAGAAGCATTTTTAAAAAATAAAAAATCATCATGATTTGAAAAGAAAGTTTCAGTAAAAAAAATTATGTCTTAAATAATTTTTACGTGCTTGTAAGGAAAAATAAAAGAATAATTAATTCACATAAACAAAATAAAAATTCACAATAACAAAATATATATTGTATTCCTCTGTAAAGATTCATGTGCAATATTTAAAGGCCAAGTGAATGAAGCTCATGCGCACCCATGCTTTGAAAGGCTAGGCTCAAATGCTTGATTTGCTACATGATCAGCCTCTATTGGATCTAAAAGGTTAGGCTTGCGTGTTTATATATATAAAAAGCATACAACATGTTATTTGTTTAAGATTTTTTTGAAGTAGAATAGATAACATGTCATTCACTTGAGCAAATAACATATTGTTGTTTAGTAGGAAATTGGAATCCAACCTTTTGGACTTCCCAAACTCTCAAATTTCAACTTGTTTTCAATCAAAATATTTTGGTAACCTTAAAAAAATAAATCATACAAAAAACCTTTATAAACACCATTTTATCTTTTCTATTATGGTTAAATAGTAAAATCACATGTATTTAACTTCCTTTTTAAAGGTAAATCTACTGACACTAAAATCAATATTTTTGTTATTCTTGAAATATGACTCACCAAAATACTTTTTTGTTTTCTTTTTTGTTTTTCTTTTTCTAGTAATTTTCTCTCTATACTTGCTATATCAAGGAATTAAAATGTGAGGAAAATAAATTTTTAGAATTAAATATATATAGCTAAAACTACAAGGATAAGAAATAAATAGAAACCACAATGAACTTTAATGAGAATTTCCAAGAACAAAACTCAATAGTAAAAGAGTGAAACATGTGGGAAATGAAGTTTACAGCTAAAATATAAACACATATAATTAGTTCAAAAATATTTTAAAAAAAACTTCAATTGGCATTACTATTAGAAGGTATTTGGTAGAAGGCTAAAAAAAACATGGGTGAAATTATCACATAAATAATAATAATTATTATAATAGCAAATTTAAAAAGTGTAATTGTTGGCTTATAAAAAAGACCGATGTTCTTACAAATTGAACGGTAAAATACCTGTGAAAAAAAAATAAAAAAAAGGAGAATAATTTAAAGATGAGCTTCAACTTTTCCATTGATTGAGCTTGTGCCTTTTGAAAAAGCCTCGAACCTCAGGAGAGGACAGCCTGGGGACCAAAACCTCAATGACAGCACACATAATTGACCTCCACTCAACTCCAGAGCTTTTTTAAAGGGAAACAAAAAAAGACATCAATGTGGTAAGTCTTTTTTGTCAGCATGATTAAGGCATCAAACTTTATTTATTTAGCTAAAATGTTGCAATATATATATAAAAAAAAAAAAAGAGAGTAACAATAATGTATAGAAAATAATGATAAATTATAAAATGATTTTATAATTTTACCGACAATAGCGTATAGAAAATAACGATTCTAATTTGAAGGGAAAAAATCATTTATTTATAGATATCTATCATTCTCAATTAGTGTTTTTTTTTTTCCACTCTCCTTTTTTTATTAAGTAATATACTAAAACGTGTAGAAAATTCACTATAGTTAAAGATTTTTTTTTTCATTATTTTTTTGTGGCAGTTTTTTTTTTCATTTTTTTTTCCTGTTTTGTTTTTTTTTTTATGCCTATGGGTTTTTTTTTTCTTTGTGTTTTTTTTTTTCTTTTAATGAATTTTTTTTGTTTAATTTAGTTTGTTAATGTGAAACTTTTTTTTTTATTTAGTTATCATACTTTCATGAAACGGATCTCGGGTTTGATGGGTTAACTTGATTTGACGAGTTAACTCAAATTGTTTTTTGTTTTTTTTTCTTTTTAATCAAATTTTTTCGTTTAGTTTAGTTTGTTAATTTTTTTTCGTTTATCCCATCGATTTTTTTTCCTATTTAGTTATCAAACTTTCATGACGCGAATCTCAGGTTTAACGCGTTAACTTGATTTGAAGGGTTAACTAAGTTGATTCATATTTTTTTTCTTTTTCCTCATTAGTAACAGGCTTATGTCTTTTGTTTTGTTTTTGTTTTTTTTTTAATTAATTTTTTTCGTTTAGTTTAGGTTGTTAATGTTCAATTTGTTTGTTATTTAGTTATCAGACTTTTATGACACAGATCCCAGATTTGACAGGTAACCTGGTTTGACGGGTTAGTCCAGTTAATTCTAAGTTAACCCGTCAAATGTTTTTTTTCTATTTAGTTATCAAACTTTCACGACACGAATCCAAGGTTTGACGGGTTAACCCAGTTAATTCAGATTGTTTTTCTTTTTCTTCATTAGTTTTTTTCTTTCTATCGGTTTTTTTTTAATTAATTTATTTATCACACTTTTATGACATGACCTTGCAGCCAGATCCGCATACAAGGCTATTGGGTCTGATATTTTTTTTTAGCAGGTTCTTTTTTTTGTTTTCTTTTTACTTGTTATATTTTTTTCCTTTTTTTTCCCCCAAAATTGATTTATTCTTCTTTTTTTTGTTTCTTTTTTTTAATTTTTTTTTTATTTCAAAATTAACTTTGCTAATTTTTTTAAATATTGAGCTGATTCAAAAATTTAACTATGTAGTTTTTTTTCTTTAAAACATTGTGGATTGCAATAATATTCTCATACATTGTTTTCTTTTTTTAACAAAATGATCTTTGTAGATTTTATTTTTTTATATATTAAGTTGGTTGAGAATTTAGCTTTGTATTTTTTTTTTAAAAAAAAAAACAATATTGATTGCTACAGTGTTTCGCCTACATAGTTTTTGCTTTGCTGCAGTGTTTCCCCATATATGTTTTTAAAAAATTATCTTTATCAAATTTATTTTTTCAATATTGAGCTAGGTGATAATCTAGCTTTAGCTTTCCCCACATGTTTTTTTTATTTGTTTTTTCTTTTTTTTCCAAAATTGTCATTTTTTACATATTTTCTTTTTTTTGTTTTGTTTTTTTCAGAATTATTTTTGTTGATTTTTTTTTTTACTATTGAGTTGGTTGAAATTTTAGTTTTTTTCTTTAAAACATTGTAGCTTTCCCTACGTGTTTTTTTTTTCGCTTTTGTTTCCTTTTTCTTACATGTTTTTTTTTTTCATTTCTTTTACCCAAATTGACTTTTTTTAAAAATAGCCTTTGTCGATTTTTTTTTATATAGTAAGCTGGTTGAGAACTTAGATTTGTAACTTTTTTTTAAAAAAAAAAACACTATGGATTACTACAGTGTTTCCTTTCCATGATTTTTGTTTTGACTGCAGTGTTTCCCTTACATATTTATTTTTTAAATTATCTTCGTTAAATTTATTTTTTTTAATATTGAGTTAGTTGAGAATTTAGCTTTAGCTTTAACTTTCCCCATATTTTTTCATTATAATTATTATTATATTGTATTATATTATATAACTGTTTTTTTTTTCTTTTGTTTTAAATTTTTTTTTAATGAATTTTTTTTGTTTGATTTAGTTTGTTAATGTTAAATTTTTTTTATTTAGTTATCATATTTTCATGATACGAATCTCGGGTTTGATGGGTTAACTTGATTTGACAAGTTATTTTTTTTCATTTAGTTTAGTTTGTTAAAGTTAATTTTCTTTCTATTTAATTATCAAACTTTCATATTTTCATGACACGTATCCTAAGTTTGACGGATTAACTTGCTTTGATGGGTTAACCTGGTTAATTCGGGGCAAACCCGTAATTTTTTTTTTCTATTTAGTTATCAAACTTTCATGATGCAAATCCTAGGTTTTACGGGATAACCTGGTTTAAAGGGTTAACCCAATTAATTCAATTTCTTTTTCTTTTTTTTCATTAGTTTTTTCCTTTCTGTTGATTTTTTTTTGTTTTTTTTTAATTAATCTATTTAATTATCACACTTTTATGACACGACCTTATAGCCAGACCCACATCCAATATTCTTGGGTCTGGTGTTACAGTCAGACTCACTTAAATTTGGATCATGCAAGTTTAATTTTATTATTAATATTATAAATATTACTCTTAGATCAGGCGTTGCAGCCAAACCTAAGATTCTTGGGTATAACTTTACAGAAAAAATCCAAAAATTTTTAAAATTTTTATTTTATTAAAATATTTTTATATAAAAAAAATGACCCGCATCATCGCGCGGTTATCAAAGCTAGTTCCTATCTAAGCCTTTACTTTAGCATTGTTTCGTGTTACTTTAGTAACCGCCACAAGCAAAGAAGGATTCGACATGTACCGATGGTAGAAACTGCCCGCCATTATCATAGCTCTTTTATTGAAATTAAATGTTGTTTATTTTTTTATTTTAAAAAATATTTAAAAATAAAATAAAATTTTTATTTTTTTAATTATTTTTATTTAACTATATAAAAAAAATTAAAAATTTTAAAATATATTTATATAAAACGACAAGAGGGTTATTTCAATTTTAAAGCAAAAAACTAAAAATTAAAAATTATATTTACAAAAATTAATATATTTTTAATAATTTTAAATTATTTTAATATACTGTATCAAAAATAATTTTTAAAAAATAAAAATATATTATTTTATAACAGATTTATTTAAAACGACAATAGCGGTTATTTTCAATTTTAAAGCAAAAAATTCTTCACCAAATTGAAATCAGTCCCTTTTTTAACTTTTGCAGGATTTGAATAATGGGTCTCGGTGGAATAGTCGGTTTCCTTTTGTTTTTTAAAAGTGATTTTTTTCAATTTAAATTTTATTTTATTTTTTGTATATTTTTTTTTATGAATAACGATAATTGAATATAGACACTAACATTAATAATGGTTGTGTAATATAACTGCTATTTTTATTAATGATGGTCATTAATTTAAAATTGAAATGGATATGTTTAATTATTAACAGTTGTTCAATATAAACGCTAACAAAAATAATATTTTTTTAATACAACCTATTTTTATTAGCAGTTTTTAATAAATTTGTGTTTTTCATTAGCGGTTAGTAAAAATAAACTATTTACCTAATACTTTTCTATCTTATGCTACATACTAAAATCTTTTATCAAACTATGCTAAAGATGTTAATTTGTATAGAGTCTTTTGCTAGCTTCTCATGGAAACACGATTAGCCAAGTAAGGCTCATTTGACATTGCAATTTAACGTGATTTTAAAAAAAAAAAAGTTTTATACTAAGATTTCACATTCTCCTCTCCTAATAAAAATTTTATTCTCAAGATTGATGTGCCATACCTGTTCCGGAGAATAAATGGTACTTCTCCTCTCCTAATAACCTTTTTTTCCAACAAAAAAAACAACCATTTTCTTTTACGAATTCCAAATGATTTATCTTTATCTTTAAAATCTGATTTAAAAAAACTATATTTTCAAAGTAATTAACTTTCTACTCTTACTTGTCCTCCACAATACTCTCGCTAAGGAAACTCTTTTATTTCCAAGCATCTTTTCCCTCCAATCCATGATTTTGACTAGCTTGGTCTCTAGAGTTAAATCCTTAAACGAGAAGATTGTAGGATTGAAGAGAAAAGTAAACAAACTATTAACATCTTTACCTTTTCCTCGACCCCAAGCGATGAGGTCTTGGCAAAAGTTTCTGTCCAGTAGCGAGCTGTGCCAACAAAGGTCTGGTAGTCTCTAAGATACTGCAATATCCATAGATACCAAGTTGATATGTGAAAAGGAAAATCTACTGAAAAGAAACAGACTGAATGCAACTAAATTGCATCTGTGTCAACTAATAAACAATTAGCGAACAACTGATAATTTTAAAAGCTGAAGATTGATCATGTCAAGAACAAATAAGGCAATCCAACAGTTTGTGCAAGTTCAGCTTAGACTGGAGATATATATGCTCCACATTATAGTAAATTTCAAATAGCTTGTGCAACCTGTTAAAATTTCTTAGCTACTTTTTCTTCACATGCAGCCAACCCTCCCCGTTTTTTTTTTCTTCATAAATTCTTCACTTTTCTTCTTGTTAATCCTTTGCCCAAATGTGTTTTCTCCACCTAGTAATTTTAAGGCTTGTGGAGGTATACTAGTTTAGGTGTTTTCTCTTAGGTTTGATGAGATTTTTCCTTTCCTTTATCTTCTTCTTATGTCCAGCCAAGGTAGGAGAAAAAAAGGTATTTATAGTCCTATTTTCTTTTAATTCTACTTTAGCCCCTTTTCTTTCCTCTCTTTTACAATTTGGTCACTCTTTTCCTATTCTTATTCCTATTTCTTTTTGAATAGAAAGAATCCTTCCTAACCATTTTAAATTGAGTTTAATTTCCCCTCCCCCAAATATATATATATTCCAATTTTCTTCTCTTTTTTTATAAACATAGAGTATTTTTATTAAAAGGCTTCAAATTCCACGTTGTAAAAATAAAATATTATTTTAATATTTATATAGTGAACTTTGAAATAAGTTAGTAACTAACTGAAAAATATAAAGAAAAAAAAGGAGGTCTTTCGATAGGAAAAAAAAAACACATTTGAGAAAAAAAGAAAAAAAGGTCTCTTCTGGGTTGTTGTCAAGTCACTTGAGTTTCGGGTTGACCCTTACTTTAGGCCAATTGCAAACCCAAATATTGAATGAAACAAACTCGGTCAAGGCCCCAGGTCACCTAGAAAAAATTTTAAAAAATATTTGATGTTTTATTAATTTATATAAAAAACAATTAAGAAACAATTCATGTGAATATAAGCTATACATGTTGTAAACAATTAAGTTTTAAATATTATTTATATAGTAAACTTTGAAATGAGTTAGTAACCAATTAAAAAATATGAAAAAAGAAGGGTCTCTACCAGGTTTTTTCCGAGTTACCCGAGTTCCGGGTTGACCCAGTAGGTCAACCAGTTTACTCAGAGCAAATTGTAGGCCTAGAATTTGAATTAAACAAACTTGGCCAACGTTGTTGGGCACCGGACCCAAACTTAGATCTAGCTGCGAACCAGGCCCAATGTTTTTAGGTTTAGCTACCAAGCTAGGTACAACAATAATTTTTAACTAAATACAGAAAAGACAATGTTCTTCAGAGACACTATAGTGTTGTCCACAATGCAAACATTCTATATTTTCAATATCGTTCATGGTGTAATGAGTTTATGTTCACAATACATGTATAATATTTTTCCTAAGTATAGTATAATAATAGCAAATTTAAAAAGTGTAATTGTTGGCTTATAAAAAAGACCGATGCTCTTACAACTTTTCCATTGACTGAGCTTGTGCCTTTAGAAAAAGCCTCGAACCTCAAGAGAGGACAGCCTGTGGACCAAAAGCTCAATGACAACACAGATAATTGACCAAAAGCTTTTTTAAAGGAAAAAAAAAAGACATCAATGTGGTAAGTCTTTTTTGTCAGCATGATTAAGGCATCAAACTTTATTTATAAATGTTGTTGCTTTTAGCAGCCGCTACCTCTTTCAGAATTTCAGATTGAGGATTTTATAGCTTTGCTCTTTCAAGTGAAAATTTGTAATATATATATGAAAAAAAAAAGCAACAATAATGTATAGAAAATAATGATAAATTATAAAATGATTTTATAATTTTAGCGACAATAGTGTATAGAAAATAACGATTCTAATTTGAAGGGAAAAAATAATTTATTTATAGATATCTATCATTCTCACTTAGTGTTTTTTTTTTTTTCCACTCTCCTTTTCTTATTAAGTAATATACTAAAAGGCGTGGGGAAACTACTGTAGCTTCCCCACGCCTTTTACTTATTTAAGGTTTTTTTTTTTTGGTTTTTTTTAGCAGTTTTTCCTTCTTTTTTTTTTCTTTTGCTTTTGTTTCTTTTTTAAAATGTTTTTTCATTTAGCAATTTGTTTTTACATGTTTTTTTTAACGCGTGAGTTTTTCACTATAACAACTTTGTTTTTTTTTCCTCGCTTTTGTTTCTTCTATTTTTTACATATAATGTATCATTGTGCACACAGTGAAATACTTGACTTTTTTTTTCGTTATGCCCATTGGTTTTTTTTTTTTTTGCTTTTTTCTTTGTGTTTTTTTTTCTTTTAATGAATTTTTTTTTGTTTAATTTAATTTTTTAATGTGAAAAAAATTTAATTTAGTTATCATACTTTCATTATACGGATCTCGGTTTTTTTTATATATTATTTAAAAGGCGTGGGGAAACTACTGTAGCTTCCCCACGCCTTTTACTTATTTAAGCTTTTTTTTTTTTTCTTCGTTTTTGGTTTTATTTTAGCAGTTTTTCCTTTTTTTTTTTCTTTTGCTTTTAATTTTGTTTTTTTTTAAAATGTTTTTTCATTGTAGCAGCTTTTTGTTTTTACATGTTTTTTTTAATGCATGGGTTTTTCACTATAGTAGCTTATTTTTTCCTCGCTTTTGTTTCTTCTATTTTTTACATATAATGTATTATTGTGCACACAGTGAAACACTTGAATTTTTTTTTCGTTTTGCCCATTGATTTTTTTTTTTTGCTTTTTTCTTTGTGTTTTTTTTTTTCTTTTAATGAATTGTTTTTTTTTTAATTTAATTTGTTAATGTGAAATTTTTTTTTTAATTTAGTTATCATACTTTCATTATATGGATCTCGGTTTTTTTTATATATTAAGTTGGTTGAGAACTTAGCTTTGTAGCTTTTTTTAAAAACAAAAAGAAAAAACACTATGGATTACTACAGTGTTTCCCTAACATGATTTCTGTTTGGCTGCAGTGTTTCCACCACATGTTTATTTTTTAAATTATCTTTGTTAAATTTATTTTTTTTAATATTGAGTTGGTTGAGAATTTAGCTTTAGCTTTAGCTTTCCCCACGTTTTTTCATTATAATTATTATTATATTGTATTATATTATATGACTTTTTAATTTTTTTAATGAATTTTTTTTGTTTGATTTAGTTTGTTAATGTTAATTTTTTTTTATTTAATTATCATATTTTCATGATACGAATCTCGGGTTTGATGGGTTAACCTGATTTGACGAGTTATTTTTTTTATTTAGTTTAGTTTAGTTTGTTAAAGTTAATTTTCTTTCTATTTAATTATCAAACTTTCATGACACGTATCTCGGGCTTGATATGTTAACTTGGTTTGATGGGTTAACCCAGTTAATTCTGAGTAAACCCGTCATTTTATTTTTCTATTTAGTTATCAAACTTTCATGACGCAAATCCCAGGTTTTACGGGATAACCTGGTTCAAAGGGTTAACCCAATTAGTTCAATTTTTTTTTCTTTTTCTTCATTAGTTTTTTCCTTTATGTTGATTTTTTTTTTCTTTTTTTTTAATTAATCTATTTAATTATCACACTTTTATGATACGACCTTATAACCAGACCCACATCAAATATTCTTGGGGTCCGTTGTTACAGTCAGACTTACTTAAACTTGGGTCATGCAAGTTTAATTTTATTATTAATATTATAAATATTACTCTTAGATCAGGCGTTGCCAGCCAAACCCAAGATTCTTGGGTATAACTTTGCAAAAAAACCCAAGATTTTTAAATTTTTATTTTTTATACAAAAAAAATGACCCGCGGCATGACGTGGGTATCAAAGCTAGCTCCTATCGAAGCCTTAACTTTAGTATTGTTTCGTGTTAAGACTGAATGCAACTATAATGCATCTGTGTCAACTAATAAACAATTAGCGAACACCTGATAATTTTAAAAGCTAAAGATTGATCATGTCAAGAACAAATAAGGCAATCCAACAGTTTGTGCAAGTTCAGCTTAGACTGGAGATATATATGCTCCACATTATAGTAAATTTCGAATAGCTTGTGCAACCTGTTATTGTCTACAAAGTGTACAAAACCTTAAAGAGAAGAATTCAATGACCATGTTCATCTTAAAGAGAAGAATTCAATGAAAATGGTTTTATTATTTAATCATGCTGAAAGATTAGATCGCAATCCAAAAGGTTTATTTTGTTTTTGTTTTAATATGATTTTGAGTTTTAGACTAATTTTATTCTCAAGATTGATGTGCCATACCTGTTCCGGGGTATATCTCCCCTCCTAATAAACCCTTTTTTCCAACAAAAAAAACAACCATTTTCTTTTACGAATTCCAAATGATTTATCTTTATCTTTAAAATCTTGATTTAAAAAAAACTATATTTTTAAAATAATTAACTTTCTACTCTTACTTGTCCTCAAGAAAATGGTATTCCTCCATGATCTCAGATTCCCTCTCCCACATCTCTTCTTTTTTACACAAATTCCTCCACAATACTCTCGCTAAGGAAACTCTTTTATTTCCAAGCATCTTTTCCCTCCAATCCATGATTTTGACTAGCTTGGTCTCTAGAGTTAAATCCTTAAACGAGAAGATTGTAGGATTGGAGAGAAAAGTAAACAAACTATTAACATCTTTACCTTTTCCTCGACCCCAAGCGATGAGGTCTTCGCAAAAGAGTTTCTGTCCAGTAGCGAGCTGTGCCAACAAAGGTCTGGTAGTCTCTAAGATACTGCAATATCCATAGATACCAAGTTGATATGTGGAAATATTTAACTGGAAAAAGAAAATCTATATACTGAAAAGAAAAGCAGCAATAACCAAAGTAAAATAGCCTCTGAGATATATCGCATTTCAATGAGCAAATAAACCAAGCCCAAGAGAGGTATTTAATACATAACCAGTGACAAACAATGGCAACGAACTGGACCTGTTGCGCTACAACAGCATCTTGAGGGTCATCAGGTTCAGGAGCGGAGAGAGTAATGTCTTTAGCGTGAGTGCCAATCAGCTCAAGCACAGGCTGAATGCAACTATAATGCATCTGTGTCAACTAATAAACAATTAGCGAACACCTGATAATTTTAAAAGCTAAAGATTGATCATGTCAAGAACAAATAAGGCAATCCAACAGTTTGTGCAAGTTCAGCTTAGACTGGAGATATATATGCTCCACATTATAGTAAATTTCGAATAGCTTGGGCAACTTATTATTGTCTAGCTACAAAGTGTACAAAACCTTTAAGAGAAGAATTCAATGACCATGTTCATCTTAAAGAGAAGAATTCAATGAAGATGGTTTTATTATTTAATCGTGCTGAAAGAATAGATCGCAATCCAAAAGGTTTATTTTGTTTTAATATGATTTTGAGTTTTAGACTAATTAGAGTCTGTTTTAGAATTGAGAGTGAGGTTGTGGAGATTCCAATGATATTCGCAGATAAAAAGATGTTGGAATATGGGTTCTAAAACATGATGTGTGCTGCTGACCCCCGCCATGGCCGCTACTTGACAGCCTCAGCCATGTTCAGGGGCAAGATGAGCACCAAAGAGGTGGATGAACAGATAATTAATGTGCACAACAAGAATTCATCATATTTTGTGGAGTGGATTCCCAACAATGTGAAGTCTAGCGTGTGTGATATTGCACCAAAAGGTCTGACGATGGCATCAACTTTTGTGGGGAACTCCACGTCAATCCAGGAGATGTTCAGGAGGGTGAGTGAGCAGTTCACAGCCATGTTCCGTCGCAAGGCCTTCTTGCACTGGTATACTGGGGAAGGGATGGATGAGATGGAGTTCACTGAAGCAGAGAGCAACATGAACGATCTCGTGGCAGAGTACCAGCAATACCAGGATGCAACAATGGAGGAATTAAGATGGTGAATATGAGGAGGAAGGTGAAGAGAACTACGATGCCTAGGGAGCATATGATCTGTGCTGTGCTATTTCATCAAAGCTGTAATGGGGTTTCATCATCCGCCAACCTTGCTGGGTATCTAATACTATATTCTTTTGTTGTCTTGAAATTCTCTCTTCCACAGGGTCATTTCGTTACTTCTTTTCTATAAAGCACTTGAATAAGGAATTTCTTATCTGTCGGCGCCTCATCGCTCTTATTATCCACCGATGTCAAATCCACATTTGGGTTTGCTGCTGTCCATGTATACGCTTCTCAAAGCAAGAAATCCAAGCCACTCTCGGAGGTTCATGCATTTCAATTCTCTGCTGCTTTCCTTTCTAGCGCCCTGAGAATGCCAAAGTTCATGCGTTAGGCTAGAAGGAAGGGAGTGTTTGTCTTCCAGTATGGGCTGTTTAAGTTGCAGATCAATTGGACATTGTTTTAAGCTTTAACAGCTGCTCGATGCTTTGCTGGTTTGATATGTTTACCATCATCGCTTATGAATGGCTTCCATGGCAAATTAGAGCCCCGTGAAAACTCTGTTGACTCTTTTCTTTCTTCAAGACTTTTCATTGTTTTAAAAAAATTGAGTTAACGCCTTGAATATCGTTCCAACAAATGGAAATAAAATCAATACTCAGTATAGCTCCCCGTTAAGAACAGATCGGACTTGATTCGAAGAGATCACAAAAAACACGGGAGATCTTGATCGACGCAGAACAAAATGAATGCCAAGTATTGTAAGAACAAATCTGAGAAAGAAAACGGAATCGACAAAGGACTGCAAGAAACAATAAATATAATATTCAAAATAGAATAAAATAAAGGCAGCATCAGAGTCATGGAAGTATGAGGTTAAACACTGCTCGCATTAAAATAAATGCGTGCTTCTCATAATCCGGAATATTCGCAGTTAGGGAGGTTATTGTCAACACTAAGTGACAGTAGCTCTTACCCAAACCAACTAATTAAATCCTTGGTAATGTTAACACCAACTTACCGGTTGGTGCCATTAACTACTTATAACCCAAAATAGTTAATCAATTCTTTTTTATCTAACCTTGGATATTTTTCTGATAATGCCGATGTTAAGGTCTCTTGACATCATTAACTTCCTTCTTGGAAAGCTAATTAAATTATCATGGGTTTACCGATACTGACATTGTCTATCAATATCATATCTTTCCTTTTCTTTAACTTCATTCGCAAGTGTTAAATTCATAGAATATTATAATAAAGGAAATAGAAAAGACAGCGAGATCATTTTTAAAGTTAATTTTTATTTAATTATATGGAAATTAAAATAAATATTAATTTGAAAGAGTTTTGATGATTTAAATTTCATAGAATTTTTTGTTTCAAATTCTTCATCTCTTATATTTTTTTTTCCTATTTTGAATAAACAAATCTTTTTTTATTAATAAAACCCTTTTTCAATTAACACTTAAAGTTATTAAAACCAATATTCTCAAGAATTCTAATAATTTAAATCCATGAGGAAAAAAATATGTTTCTTTGGTCAAAACTCCCCTTTCCTTATTTATTTGTTTTTTATTTTGAAGAAACATGTCTTTTTTATTAGAAGCATTTTTTTAAAAAAAAAAATCATCATGATTTGAAAAAGCAAGTTTCAGTAAAAAAAATTGTATCTTTATAATATTTTATGTGCTTGTAAGGAAAAATAAAAGAATAATTAATTCACATAAACAAAATAAAAATTCACAATAACAAAATATATATTTTTATTCTTTTGTAAAGATTCATGTGCAAATATTTAAAGGCCAAGTGAATGAAGCTCATGCACACCTATGCTTGAAAGGCTAGGCTCAAAGGCTTGATTTGCAACATGGTCAGCCTCCATTGGACCTAAAAGGTCAGGTTTATGTGTTTATATATATATAAACATATAACATGTTATTTGTCTAAGATTTTTTTGAATTAGAATAGATAACATGTCATTCACTTGAGCAAATAACATATTGTTGTTTAGTAGGAAATTGAAATCCACCTTTTGAGCTACCAAACTTTCAAATATCAACTTGTTTTCAACCAAAAATATCTTGGGACCTTAAAAAAAACCCATACAAAAAACCTTTATAAAACACCAATTTATCTTTTCTATTATGGTTAAATAGTGAAATCACATGTATTTAACTTCCTTTTTAAAGGTAAATCTACTAACACTAAAATCAATATTTTTTTTATTTTTTGAAATATGACTCACCAAAATACTTCTCTGTTTTCTTTTTTTTTTTCTAGCAATTTTCTTTCTATACTCGCTATATTAAGGAATTGAAATGTGAGGAAAATAAATTTTTAGAATTAAAATATAAATAACTAAAATTACAAGGGTAAGAAAAAATAGAAACCACAATGAACTTTAATGAGAAATTCCAAGAACAAAACTCATTAGTCAAAGAGCGAAACATGTGGGAAATGAAGTTTACAACTAAAATATGAACACATAAAATTGGTTCAAAAATATTTTTTAAAAAACTTCATTTGGCATTACTCTTAGAAGGTATTTGGTATAAGGCTAAAAAACCATGGGTGAAATTATCACAAAAAAAATTATTATTATTATAATAGCAAATTTAAAAAGTGTAATTGTTGGCTTATAAAAAATATTGATTTCTTACAAAATTGAACGGGTAAATACTTGTGAAAAAAATAAAAAAGGAGAATATAAATTATTTGGCAGTATAAATTGTAATTGTTTTAATTTTTCATGTCAAAATACATGATAATGATATTTTTTTATTTTTTAAAAATTATTTTTAACATCAGAATATCAAAATAATTTAAAAATACTAAAAAACATATTGATTTAAAATTAAATAATAATAAAAAAAAATTTAATTTTTTTTAAAAAATACTTTTAAAATAGAGAAACAAACAATACAATATCTAACTTCAACTTTTTCATTGATTGAGCTTGTCTTTCGAAAAAGCCAAGAACCTCAATAGAGGACAGCCTGTCGACCAAAACCTCAATGACAGCACAGATAAATATCCTCTACTCAACTCCAGAGCCACGGTGGATTTTTGCGGAAGGACGACAGTATCAAAAGGACGGGAGAGAAATAAAAAAAGGTAAAAGAGCAGAAGCCATGGTGGATCTTCGCGGACGGTGTGAGAGAGAAGGCCGTCGAAAGCAGAATCCAATGAATTGCATTAAGAGAACAAACATACAGACTTTTAAAGGAAAAGAAAAGACAAGAAGCCCCATGTAGTCCAGAGATTCCAGTGTCATGACATGAACGTATTCAAGGGAGGAGGGAAGCGCCTGCTCTGATATGGATTCAAGCTTAGGGCAACCCTTGATACTCAATTTCCTAAGAGAGGTGAGGTGATGAAGCCCCTTATGGTCAAGAGACTTCAGATTTCCCAGACGTTTGATTTTAAGGGTTGTGAGAGTAGAGGGCAACGTCTCCTCGTCAAAAGACTCCACATCGTTCCCAGTAAATCTGAAGCATGAAAGAGAAGGGAGTGCTTGCAAACCACATACCTTGAGCTTGATACAATCCACAATGCAAAGTGTGTGTAATTTGGAGGGTAAACCTCCTTCAGGAAACGAATCAACTTCTGGAAGTGATCTCAATTGCAAATCCTCAAGGGAAGGGAGGAGGGAATGCATGTTTTCTGGCAAAGACTTCAAATATAAGCAACCCTCTAATACAAGGCTTGTCAAATCTGGTGCAGCTTGTTGGAAATTATAGTGTTTTGATGTAAATAGGAAAGCTATATTTTGTGATAAGTAGGAAAGATACGTAAGAATATTTTGTATCAATCTACATTCAATTAGTTGTCATTCCTTATTAGTCTTTGACTCATAAGGGAACTCTAATGTATCTTGTATATATATTGAACTTAATCAATACAGAAAAGCATTCCGCTTGAATACCTTTTTACTTATATGGTATCAGAGCTTGCTATGACATTACCCTAATTTTTCCCTTCTTTAACGCATCTATTTGTTACATCTCCACCTTGCCTCCTTTTTACTTGACATTGATTTTTTGAGTTCTGGCGATTCATCATCTGTGTTGTTACTTATTTTTTGGACCCCAACGTGCTAGAGACGGTGTATACTTCTTTTGAATAGAGTGTAGGAGTTTAGCTCATGTTCGCCAGAAGATTGACAAAAAGCACATAAGAAATATTTTTTTTTTTCCCAAAAAAAAAACTGGTGTGAGCTATTTTTTTGCTCTTTTTTTAGCCTTCCCCTTTACTACCCAAAATCATCAGGTTTTCTTAGGTTGATCAGGAGTCTTCAGAATGCTAAATTCATTCCTTCATTATCTTGTTTTTAAGGTTGAATAAATCCTTCAGAATTTGCACTAAAAAATGGTTCTGCTGTTGTCGCAATTTTTTGTTCCAACTTAGGCTCTGATTTTGACTCGGTTTCGTACGATATATGACCATCATAGGTATATTCTGTCACTTATTACATGTTGAAAAATTGACGTACACCTTTATTAAGTCCTAGGGATCATTGTTCTTAGAGCAGATTCTTAGTCAGATTTGGATGCTCAGCATTGTCAGATCAAGAACCTTTTTGACCAACTAGATTACTGTCAGATTCAGTTCTATAAAATGATTTTATTTCACTTCGACTCCTTCATCAAAGTTGTAGTCCTAGATTTATAGATGAATTTGGGCTTTTGGATCGCTTGATTTTGATACCAGAAGCTTAAGGTATTCCCATTTGAATATCTAACGTGAAGGTAGAGAATTCTGCCGCGAGAAGGATATTGACCTGAGTCTGCACTAAAAAAAACTCTATTTTGGCCTAGTTTTTATGATTTTTGTTCTTAGTTCATACTTTCAGTCATATTAGAATGCTCGGCATTCGTCAGTTTTTGAGTTAGACCTGGAGATCCCTTTTGACCAACTAGATTACTGCCAGTTTCTATTTTATAAAATGATTTTATCTCACTTTGACTCCTTCATCAAAGTTGTAGTCCTAGACGCGTAGATGAATTTGGGTTTTTAAATCACTTGATTTCGATATCAGAAGCTCAAGATATTCTCATTTGAATATCTAACGTGAAGGCAGAAAATTCTGCCGCAGGAAGGATATAGCCCAAGTTCGCGAGGCTGATTCGAAGGATTTTTTGGGCCAAGGACTGAATCGAAAATTGTGAAAATAAGGGAGTTGATTGAAGATAAAATTAGGAGAAATTTTACCGGGTGACAAAATTGAAGAACAGGAATTAGATCAGAAAAGGAAAACAAAGCCTCCCCGTCCGCAATTCTTTCTTTCCTTTTTCTCTACACAGCTACCCCGGTTATCTTCTTTCCTTTTATCTGCAAACCACGTTTTTATTGCTTCATTTTAAAGGGAGCAGCTGACTCTATGGAAGGAAAGAAAAGAGTCGCACCATCCTCTAACTAGGAAAGAAATCACTGCTGATCACAGAATCAGAATCAAATATTCTGGTTTCCTATTTCTGCTCACCCGATATTACACCATAGAGTTAATGTAATATTTGTTTCCTCAATAAAGCCATGTATAGGCTATATAGAAGCCTCGGCTGCTGACCTAAAAGGGGGAGAAGAGGAGAGAGGACAGAAAGGAGAGGAGACGGCAGCAAGAAAAGAGAGCAGAAAAAGAAAAGAGAGAGCAAAAAGAGGGCAAAAAGAGAGCAAAAAAATAGCAGAAAGAGAGCAGAAAATAAAGGAAAAACGCAAGAGAGGCAAGAGTAGAAACAAAACGCAGAACAGAGGGAGTTTCTTGCTTGCATTCTGGTGTCACCGTGAGTTGCAGTAAACCATTGCAGCCAGCACATCAGCTTCAGTATCCTTGTTTCTCCCGTCATCTACCAGTAGCTAAGGAGGCACAAGTGAGTCTTTCGGTCTCTGGTTATTATCAGCTGCAAAAGGATCTGCTGGAAAATATTTAAA
Source organism: Populus alba (assembly GCF_005239225.2). NCBI lineage: Eukaryota > Viridiplantae > Streptophyta > Magnoliopsida > Malpighiales > Salicaceae > Populus > Populus alba. The sequence continues at coordinate 2,357,952 of NC_133300.1, read as the reverse complement.
ACAGACGAACAACGTTGCTGCAGCTTCTTCGCTTCCAGGTCTGTTGTTTCCTTTCACCCCGCAGCATGCATTCTTTTGTTTTGAGTTTGTACTGTTCAAGTGAATTAATTCACTTGAACAGTATTCACCAGCCTTCTTCAAATTATAAATGCTGGACCCTTCTTTTTTCTTTTGTGTCCAGCCGGGTCACTTGTTTGGGCAAGTGACCCAGCCGGGCTTATATATATATATATATAATGATTTATTTTCTGGAATATTTATTTTAAAGTCTATATATATTATATATATATATATATATATATATATATATATAATGATTTATTTTCTGGAATGTTTATTTTAAAGTCTGAATTTTTTTTTGTTAAAATATATATATATATATATATATATATATATACACCAACCTCGTATTTAGAATATCCGGTTTTTCGACGCAATTGCGGCAAATATACATATATATCAAAAAATATTTTCTTGTGTGTTGCATACGGGCAATACCCTAACATGTTTTAAACATTTTTTTTTATATACAAAAAAATATTGGAAGTTTTAAAAAGGTGTTTTCGCATGGATTTCGTAAACACAACAAAAAATTATTTTCTTGCATTTTTTGGATTTTACAACATGTTTGTAAAAACTCCAAAGGGTATTGGCCAATATTTCAAAAAAAAAAATATAAAAATCCTATTTTTGGGGGAATTCATCTATTATTCACCACTAATGTTTGGATAAAGAAATCCTTAAGGGACGAATATCCAAAATATTATTGGGAGTAATAAATCTGCACACATCCTTGAAAGAAACCTCGATTATAATTGAGGACATTTCAATTTTTGACTCCACGGTTTACGAGCCGTAAAAGTATGAAACACTAAGGCAAAAAGAGGCTTTTAAAGCGCTCTAAATTTCCTTAGATTTATAATTTTTTGTCTCTCCTCCTTGCGATTTACGAGTCGCAAGCTCTTGAAATACTAAGGGAAAAATAAGCTTTTAAAGCACATGGAATCTTCTTGGATTTCTATCTTAATAAATTTAGTGTAAATCAAACACAGATTTTAAGAGATCTGCATTGGTTCTCCTTGGCACTTTGTAGACATATCTAATGTATGATCCATATTGGGCAAGGGTTCTTGCTTTTAAACTTTGAACCCAAATCCATTTATCATACCAAAATGTATCCTAGGAAAACACCAACACTATAGCAATTATAAAGCAAACCAAACACCAAGCAGCTTACCTTAGGTAGGGCGTACTAGGGGTGCTAATACCTTCCCTTTATGCAACTAGTCCCTTGCTTTAGAATCTCTGAAAGACCAGTTAGGGTTCCTAGTGATCAAAATACTAGGTGGCGACTCCCTTATTAAAACAAAAGACCCTGAAATTCAATCGATTGGTGGTCGCGACGCCGCGCTCCCGCCACGAGGGTGCGACACTCTGTTTCCAGCACCCTTGGTTCTCCATTATTCCTCCACCATTCAGATCACCCTGGTTTGCTTCTTGTCTCAAAGCGATTGAATGGCGACAATTATAATTCTTGGCACCGTGTCATGAAAATTTCTCTAAGTGCCAAGAATAAGAAAGGTTTTATTACTAGCAAAATAAAAGAACCCCATGAGGCTTCAAATCCTGAAGAACATGCTCTTTGGCAGCGCTACAACGATATGGTACTTTCTTGGATTCTAAATTCTCTTGAGCCAAAATTAGCTGATTATGTTCTTTCATGCAACACTCCTTATGCTATCTGGGAAGATCTTCGTGGAAGATTTTCTTTAGGGAATGCTCCCCGTATTTTTCAAATTCAGCGAGACATCTATAGGATTGAGCAAGGTCAGATGTTAGTTGCAGCATATTACACAAAATTGAAGGGTTTATGGGACGAGCTTGTATCTTTCAATTCAAAGACATGTACCTGTGATGCGCAGACTAATCGGACCAAACTTATTCGGTTTCTCATGGGACTCAACGAGTTATATTCAGGTGCAAGCGGTCAGATTTTACTAATGAACCCTTTACCATCAGTTCGTCAAGCTTATGCCTCCGTTGTACAGGAAGAAAAACAACAAGAGTTGGGGGCTGCTATCATCATACCATCAAATATAACAGCCATGGTTGTGCGTGGCAATTACAACATGTCTAAAGGTCGGCAAAACAATCAAGTTCATGGGAATCAATCAAATAATTCACGTAACAAAGAGCCTTTTTAGTGCACTTATTGTGGTGATATGTATCACAGGAAAGCAACCTGTTACAAATTAATTGGCTACCCTCTTGGTCATTCGAAAAGTAAAGAAAAGGCACCACACCAGCGCTAAGGCTACTATAGGCACTCTGCATCTAGAAACCCCTCTGCAAATCAAGTGGATTTTAATCCCACTTTTCAGGAACTCCAAGTCTCTCTGCCCAACTTGACTGAGGATCAATATGATCAGATACTCAGTGCCTTGACCACCAAGCCTGTCACTACACAGGCTAATGTTGTTGCTGCCTCAGCCTTCAAACATACATCAGGTTTATTACCGGTTGCTCACAATCGCTGGATACTTGACAGTGGGGCAACTGATCATATTACTTTTTATCCCACATCATTAAAGCATGTCGACAATAATTTATCTTTGGCACCTGTTTCCTTACCTAGTAGAGACATGGCAAACATTACTATGACTGGCTCAATTCAATTTAACAATTCTTTTCAATTGAACAATGTCCTCTGTGTGCCAAGCTTTAAAGTTGATCTTATGTCTGTTGGCAAGACAACCGAGGATTTAAATTGCTTGTCGCACCCGACATCGCGGCGGCCCTAAAAATTAATTCTCGTATTGTGGAAAAAGAATGGATTTCTGGCATCCTGTTCTTTTAGGGAAAAAAAATATCTTGTTTAAGGAGTCGCCACCTAGTATTATGGTCACTAGGAACCCTAACTGGTCAACAGAGATTCTATGATTCGGGACTGGTTACGTAAAAGGGAAGATATTATCACCCCTTAAACGTCCTGCCTAAGGCAGGCTGCATTGCTAGTTTCGTCTTAAATTGCTAAATATTTTATTAGTTTATGCTATGAAAATTTGCTTATAATATTCCTGACTTTGGCGCCAGTGAATATTCAACTACGAATATTTCCAACTCTGGCGTTGGTAAATATTACGTAGCTATAAAATAAATTAGATCAATATTTTATTTTATTCCTGACTCTGGCGCCAGTGAATAAAATAAATAATAAATTTATTTTTTACGAATGCAAATATTTTCTATTTTTCTAACCAAATAAAATAGAATACAACGAATAAAAATAATATAAATTTAAACCGGTATTTTTATTCCTGACTCTGGCGTCAGTGAATAAACCAATAAATTTACATTATTTTTAATCATGCATACACATTTTTTTATTTTTCTGTTTTTTTATTTATTTTTTTGGGCTGGGCCGGGCCCAGCAATTTTTTTGGGGCCGGGCCTAGCTCAGCCCATAAGGGCTGGGCTGGGCCCAGCCAGCCCGGCCAGGTCACTGGCCCAAGCCAGTGACCCGGCTGGGCAAAGACACGCACAACGCGTGCGTAAGGGCTAATTAAAATGCACGGTAACAGTGTCCAATGAATTAAATTGCAGAATGGGAAAGGATGAGCTTACCTGGTTGGCGAAGCGATGGAGACGGTGGCGAAACTCTGACTGGCCGACTACCTCCTCTACTCTGCTCCTTCTTCTGCTTTCCTTTGTTTCCTTTTGATTCTGTGCCCGTATATTCTGTGCCGGCTTTAAGTGATGTTTTTGGGTGTTTTGTTTTTCTGCGGGGATGTCTACAGAGATGAAGGCAATGGCCTTAGGCTGAGTGTTTTTTTCAGCTATGGTTTTCCGTTTGTGCTTCTCCAGTCTCCCCTCCTGCTAGCCTCTCTGTTTTCTTGGAATTTCCTCTGTTTTCGTTCTTCTCCCTGTCCCCTGCGTTCGAGAAGATGGAGATGTTAACGTTGGTCCTCTGGTTTTTTATGGCGTTTGTCTCTGTTTTTTGCTCTGGATTTATGCTCTCCCTTTTTTTTGTTTCAGTTCTTTTCTCCTTCGTTTTTCTTCCTCTTGTTTTCCGTCCTCTCCTCCCTCCTCCCATGCTCTCTCATCTTCTCTGGCTTTATAGCCAGGGAATGCCAAGCATTTATGCAATTGAAACGGCTTCAAAGCCATTACTGCAGAAACCGTTCCTGTGGAAGGAGACGAAGAAGGCGATGGTTGGTTTCTAGAAACGGCGCCGTTTGTGTGATGGGAATGGCCATTTGCAATCTAATCACTGAAGTTCTGAAATCATGCAATCAAGCCCCTCGATAAAATGTAATTGGATCCTTATATTTCCGCGCCATTTTCAAGCTGGTCCTTGGATTTTAAGTTTTGCAATTTGGACCCCAATTAAACTCTAAACTTTGATATTCTTCAATTAAGTCCCTAATTTCATTAATTTAATTAATTCCAAGCCAATTAAGTCCAAAAACTTATCAATTCTCCAATTAAACCCTTGATTGGATTACTTAAATTAATTTTCAAGCTTAATTAAGTCTCAAAACTTATCAATTCTCCAATTAAACCCTTAATTAGATTAATTAAATTAATTCCAAGCTCAATTAAGTCTCAAAACTTATCAATTCTTCCATTAAGCCCTTGATTGGATTAATTACAAAGTTTCATTAAACCCCAAAACTTCCAACCATGATGCCTTTAACCCAAATTTTAATTCATTTCTTCATTTTTTTTCATTCATTTTTTTTTATCATCATCATTTTTGTTATCCTTTTCAGTAAATAAAATAATAATAATAAAAATAAGAATGGTCAAAAATTGGGTTATGACATTGCTCAGTGACTTTTTTTCCATCTTAGTGTATTTTGCAGGACTTGGCTACGAGGACAATGATTGGTGTGGGTAAGCGACGTAATGACCTGTATTAACTTGTGGCGTTGGCTTCAACTCCTCCTTCTACCCGTTTTGCTTGCAATTTGATCATCTCATTCGATCTTTGGCATTGCCAATTGGGACACCCTTCTTCTAATCGTTTATAATTTTTAGCTAATCATTCACTCAAATTCAATTTTGATTCCAGTCATAAATGTGACGTTTGTCCATTGGCAAAACAAACTCGTCACCCTTTTCCTTCTAGTTCAATTTCAACTTCGAAGTGTTTTTGATTAGTACTTAAAAGTGCATGTTTATCAAGGTTTTATATCATCATTTTGCACTTGAAGTATCAATAACTCCTTAACTAAAGCATGTTTTATAATAACAAGTTTGATATTATAAGATACCTTAATTTATGGTAAATGCTCATTTTAAATGCAGGACTATCACATAAATAAAAGGATTGATTGATGAGTTTAAGCATTGAAAGTTAAAGGACAAAGAGATGGCCAAACTTAGAAAAGAGATGTCGGTGCAGTCCAAACCGGAACATTGCTCGGTAATTGGATAATATCTGGAGCTCTAGATTTCGGATTTAGGTCCACTTTATATGGATGGAAAGGTAAGACAAAAAGCCTACAACTTTCATGAGGAGCCCAAGATTTGAAAAGGGTCGTTTTTGAAGTCCAAATTGAAGGAACAACGAAGAAGTCCGAAGCTGTCCTGCAGCCCAAACACTATTTAGTGTTCAGCCCATATCTTGAGTTTCTAGAAGTCCAAATGACCTCATCTT